>NW_026652280.1:73550008-73754258 GCF_009828535.3 Hylobates moloch | reverse complement strand
GTTTCACAGAATCATTCTGTGTAGTTTTTATTTGAAGGTAATCCTTTTTCCACTATATGCACCTTAGCGCTCAGAATATCCGCTTGCAGTTTCTACAGAAAGAGTGTTTCAGAACTCCTGAATCAAAAATAAGGTTTAACTCTGTTAGTTGAATGCAGAGATCAGAAAGAAATTTCACAGAATGCTTCTGTGTCATTTTTATTTGAAGATATTCCTTTTTCCGCTATAGGCCCTTTTGCCCTCCGAATGTCCACTTGCAGTTTCTACAGAAAGAGTGTTTCAGAACTCCTCAATCAAAAGTAAGGTTCAACTCTGTTAGTTGAATGCACAGATCAGAAAGAAGTTTCACAGAATGCTTCTGTGTAGTTTTTATTTGAAGGTATTCCTTTTTCCGCTATACGACCCTTAGCGCTCCAAATGTCCCCTTGCAGTTTCTACAGAAAGAGTGTTTCAGAACACCTCAATCAAAAGTAAGGTTCAACTCTGTTAGTTGAATGCACAGATGTGAAACAAGTTTCACAGAATCATTCTGTGTAGTTTTTATTTGAAGGTAATCCTTTTTCCACTATATGCACCTTAGCGCTCAGAATATCCGCTTGCAGTTTCTACAGAAAGAGTGTTTCAGAACTCCTGAATCAAAAATAAGGTTTAACTCTGTTAGTTGAATGCAGAGATCAGAAAGAAATTTCACAGAATGCTTCTGTGTCATTTTTATTTGAAGATATTCCTTTTTCCGCTATAGGCCCTTTTGCCCTCCGAATGTCCACTTGCAGTTTCTACAGAAAGAGTGTTTCAGAACTTCTCAATCAAAAGTAAGGTTCAACTCTGTTAGTTGAATGCACAGATTAGAAAGAAGTTTCACAGAATGCTTCTGTGTAGTTTTTATTTGAAGGTATTCCTTTTTCCGCAATTAGCCCCTTAGCGCTGCGAATGTCCACTTGCAGTTTCTAAAGAAAGAGTTTTTAAGAACTGCACAATCAAAAGTAAGTTTCAACTCTGTTAGTTGAATGCACAGATCAGAAAGAAGTTTGTCAGAATGTTTCTGTGTAGTTTTTATTTGAGGATATTTCTTTTTCCGCTATAGACCCCATAGCGTTCCACCATTCCACTTGCAGTTTCTACAGAAAGATTGTTTCAGAGCTGCTCCATCAAAAGTAAGGTTCAACTCTGTTAGTTGAATGCACAGATCAGAAAGAAGTTTCACAGAATGCTTCTGTGTAGTTTTTATTTGAAGATATTCCTTTTTCCAATATAGGCACCTTAGCGCTCTGAATGTCCACTTGCAGTTTCTACAGAAAGAGTGTTTCATATGTGCTCAATCAAAAGAATGCTTCAACTCTGTTAGTTGAATACACAGATCAGAAAGAATTTTCAATGAATGCTTCTGTTTAGTTTTTATTTGAAGATTGTCTTTTTCCTCTATAGGCCCCATAGCGCTTCGACTGTCCAATTTCAGTTTCTACAGAAAGAGTGTTTCAGAACTCCTCAATCAACAGTAAGGTTGAACTCTGTTAGTTGAATGCACAGATTAGAAGGAAGTTTCACAGAATGCTTCTGTGTAGCTTTTCTTTGAAGATATTCCTATTTCCGCTATAGGCCTCTTAGCGCTCCGAATGTCCACTTGCAGTTTCAACAGAAACAGTGTTTCAGAACTGCTCAATCAAAAGTAAGGTTGAACTCTTTCATTTGAATGCACAGATCAGAGAGAAGTTTCACAGAATGCTTCTGTGTTCTTTTTATTTGAAGATATTCCTTTTTCAACTCTAGGCCCCTTCGTGCTCCGAATGTCCACTTGCAGTTTCTACAGAAACTGTGTTTCAGAACTCCTCATTCAAATGTAAGGTTCAACTCTGTTAGTTGAATGCACAGATCAGAAAGAAGTTTCACAGAATGCATTTGTGTAGTTTTCATTTGAAGATATTCCTTTCTCTGCTCTGTGACCCTTATCGCTCCGAATGTCCACTTTCAGTTTCTACAGAAAGAGTGTTTCAGAACTCCTCAATCAAAAGTAAGGTTCAACTCTGTTAGTTGATTGCACAGATCGGAAAGAAGTTTCACAGAATGCTTCTGTGTAGTTTTTATTTGAAGTTATTCCTTTTTCCAGTATAGGCACCTTAGCGCTCCGAATGTCCACTTGCAGTTTCTACAGAAAGAGTGTTTCATATGTGCTCAATCAAAAGAATGGTTCAACTCTGTTAGTTGAAAGCACAGATTAGAAAATGTTTCACAGAATGCTTCTGTGTAGTTTCTATTTGAAGATATTCCTTTTTCCGCAATAAGCCCCTTAGCGCTGTGAATGTGCTCTTGCAGTTTCTACAGAAAGAGTGTTTCAGAAATGCTCAATGAAAAGTAAGGTTCAACTCTGTTAGTTGAATGCACAGATCAGAAAGTAGTGTATCAGATCTGCTCAATCAAAAGTAAGGTTCAACTCTGTTAGTTAAATGCACAGATCAGAAAGAAATTTCACAGAATGCTTCTGTGTAGTTCTTATTTGGAGATATCCCTTTTTCCACCATAGGCCCCTTAACACTCAGAATGTCCACTTGTAGTTTCTACAGAAAGAGTGTTTCAGAACTCCTCCATCAAAAGTAAGGTTAAACTCGGTTAGTTGAATGCACGGATCAGAAAGTGGTTTCACAGAATGCTTCTGTGTAGTTTCTATTCGAAGATGTTCCTTTTTCCACTATAGGCCCCTTAGCGCTCTGAATGTACAACGGCAGTTTCTACAGAAAGACTGTTTCAGAACTCCCCAAGCAAAAGTAAGGTTCAACTCTGTTAGTTGAATGCACAGATCAGAAAGAAGTTTCACAGAGTGCTTCTGTGTAGTTTTTATCTGAAGATATTCTTTTTTCCACTATAAGCCCCCTTAGCGATTCGAATGTCCACTTGCAGTTTCTACAAAAAGAGTGTTGCAGAACTCCTCAATCAAAAGTACGGTTCAACTCTGTTAGTTGAATGCACAGATCAGAAAGAAGTTTCACAGAATGCTGCTGTATAGTTTTTATTTGAAGATATTCCTTTTTCCACTTTAGGCCCCTTAGTGATCCGAATGTCCACTTGCAATTTCTACAGAGAGTTTCAGAACTCCTCAATCAGAAGTAAGGTGCAACTCTGTTAGTTGAATGCACAGATCTGAAAGAAGTTTCACAGAATGCTTCTGTGTAGTTTTTATTTGAAGATATTACTTTTTCCACTATAGACACCACAGCGCTCCGAATTTCCACTTGCACTTTCTACAGAAAGAGTGTTGCAGAACTCCTCAATCAAAATTAAGGTGCAACTTTGTTAGTTGAATGCGCAGATAAGAAAGAAGTTTCACAGAATGCTTCTGTGTAGTTTTTATTTGAAGATATTCCTTTTTCCACTTTAGGCCCCTTAGCGCTCCAAATCTCCACTTGCGGTTTCTGCGGTAACAGTGTTTCAGATCTCCTCAATGAAAAGAAAGGTTCACCTCTGTTAGTTAAATGCACAGATGAGAATGAATTTCATCGAATACTTCAGTGTAGTTTTTATTTGAAGATATTATTTTTTCCACCATAGGCCCCATAGCGCTCCAAAAGTCCACTTGCAGTTTCTACACAAAGAGTGCATCAGAACTCCTCAATCAAATGTAAGGTTCAACTCTGTTAGTTGAATGCAGAGATCAGAAAGAAGTTTCACAGAGTGCTTCTGTGTAGTTTTTATTTGAAGATATTCCTTTTTCCACTATAGGCCGCTTAGCGCTCTGAATGTCCACTTGCAGTTTCTGCAGTGTTTCAGATCTCCTCAATGAAAAGTATGGTTCAACTCTGTGAGTTGAGTGCACAGATTAGAAAGAAGTTTCACAGAATGCGTCTGTGTAGTTTTTATTAGAAGATATTCTCTTTTCCACTATAGGCCCCCTAGCCCTCTGAATGTCCACTGGCAGTTTCTACAGAAAGAGTGTTGCAGAACTCTTCAATCAAAAGTACGGTTCAACTCTGTTATATGAATGCACAGATCAGAAAGAAGATTCACAGAATGCTTCTGTGGTTTTTATTTGAAGATATTCCTTTTTCCACTATAGGCCCCTTATGTCCACTTGCAGTTTGTACAGAAAGAGGGTTTCAGACCTCCTCAATCAAAAGTAAGGTAGAAATCTGTTAGTTGAATGCACATATCATAAAGAAGTTTCACAGAATGCTTCTATGTAGTTTTTATTGGAAGATATTCCTTTTTCCACTATAAGAACTTTAGCGATTAGATTGTCCACTTGCAGTTTCCACAGAAACAGTGTTTCAGAAATGCTCAATCAAAACTAAGGTTCAATTCTTCTCGTTGAATGCACAGATCGGAAAGAAGTTTCACAGAATGCTTCTTTGTAGTTTTTATTTGAAGATATTCCTTTTTCCACTATAGGCCCCTTAGGGCTCCGAATCTCCACTTGCAGTTTCTACAGAAAGAGTGTTTCAGAACTCCTCAATGAAAAGTAAGGTTCAACTCTCTTAGTTGAATGCACAGATCAGAACAAAGTTTCACAGAATGCTTCTTTGTAGTTTTTATTTGAAGATATTCCTTTTTCCACTATAGGTCCCTTAGCGCTCCGAATGCCCACTTGCGGTTTCTACAGAAAGAGTGTTTCAGAACTCCTCAATCAAAAGAAAGGTTCAACTCTGTTAGGCGAATGCACAGATCAGAAAGAAATTTCACAGAATGCTTCTGTGTAGTTTTTACTTGAAGATATTCCTTTTTCCACCATAGGACCCTCATCGCTCCGAATGTCCACTTGCGGTTTCTACAGAAAGAGTTTTTCAGAACTCATGAATGAAAAGAAAGGTTCAAATCTGGTAGTTGAATGCACAGATCAGAAAGAAGTTTCACAGAATGCTTCTGTGCAGTTTTTATTTGAAGTTAATCCATTTCCACCATAGGCACATTAGCGCTCTGAATGTCCACTTGCAGTTTCTACAGAAAGAGTGTTTCAGAACTCCTAAATCAAAAGTAAGGTTAAACTCTGTTAGTTGAATGCAAAGATCAGAAAGAAGTTTCCGAGAATGCTCCTGTGTAGTTTTTATTTGAAGATATTCCTTTTTCCACCATAGGCCCCGTAGCGCTGCGAATGTCCACTTGCGGTTTCCACAGAAAGAGTGTTTCAGAACTCCTCACTCAAAATTAAGGTTCAACTCTCTTAGCTGAATGCACAGATAAGAAAGAAGTTTCACAGAATGCTTCTGTGTAGTTTTCATTTGAAGATATTCCTTTTTCCACTATTGGCCACTTAGCGCTCCAAATGTCAACTTGCAGTTTCTACGGAAAGAGTGTTTCAGAACTCCTCAATGAAAAGTGAGGTTCAACTCTGTTAGTTGAATGCACAGATCCAAAAGAAGTTTCACAGAATGCTTCTGTGGAGTTTTTATTTGAAGATATTCATTTTTCCCCTATAGGCCCTTTAGCGCTCAAAATGTCCACTTGCGGTTTCTATAGAAAGGGTGTTTCAGAACTCCTCAACTAAAACTAAGGTTCAACTCTGTTAGTTGAATGCACAGACCAGAAAGAAGTTTCACAGAATGCTTCTGTGTAGTTTTTATTTGAAGATAATCCTTTTTCCACCGTAGGCCTCTTAGCGCTAAGAATGTCCACTTGCTCTTTCTACAGAAAGAGTGTTTCAGAACTCCTCAATCAAAAGTAAGTTTCAACTGTATTAGTTGAATGCACATATCAGAAAGAAGTTTCACGGAATGCTTCTGCGTAGTTTTTATTTGAAGATATTCCTCTTTCCTCTATATGCCCCTTAGCGCTCCGAATGTCTGCTTGCAGTTTCTACAGAAAGAGTGTTTCAGAACTCCTCAATCAAAAGTAAGGTTCAACTCTCTTAGCTGAATGCACTGATCAGAGCGAAGTTTCACAGAATACTTCTGTGTAGTTTTTATTTGGAGATATTCCTTTTTCCACTATAGGCCCCTTAGCGCTCTGAATGTCCACTTGCATTTTCTACAGAAAGAATGTTTCAGAACTCCTCAATCAAAAGTAAGGTTCAACTCTGTTAGTTGAATGCACAGATCAGAAAGAAGTTTCACAGAATGCTTCTGTGTAGTTTTTATTTGAAGATATTCCCTTTTCCACTATAGGCCCCTTAGCGCTCCGAATGTCCACTTTCAGTTTCTACAAGAAGAGTGTTTCAAAACTCTTCAATGAAAAGTGAGGTTCAACTCTCTTATATGAATGCATAGATCAGAAAGAAGTTTCACAGAATGCTTCTGTGCAGTTTTTATTTGAAGATATTCCTTTTTCCACTATAGGCCCCTTAGCGGTCCGAATGTCCACTTGTAGTTTCTACGGAAAGAGTGTTTCACAACTCCTCAATCAAAAGTAAGGTTCAAGTCTCTTAGTTGAATGCACAGATCCGAAAGATGTTTCCCAGAATGTTCTGTGTAGTTTGTTTTTGAAGATATTACTTTTTCCACTATAGGCCCCTTAGCTGTCCGTATGTCCACTTTCAGTTTCTAGAGAAAGAGTGTTTCTGAACGCCTCAATCAAAAGTAAGGTTCAATTCTATTAGTCTAATGCACAGATCAGAAAGAAGTTTCACAGAATGCTTCTGTGTAGTTATTATTTGAAGATAATCCTTTTTCCAATATAGGCCACTTTGCGCTCCGAATGTGCACTTGCAGTTTCTACAGAAAGAGTGTTTCACAACTGCTCAATGAAAAGTAAGGTTAAACTCTCTTAGATGAATGCAACGATCAGAAAGAAGTTTCACAGAATGCTTCTGTTTCGTTTTCATATTAAGATACTCTTTTTCCACCATAGGACATTTAGCCCTCCAAATATCCAGTTGCAATTTCTACAGAAAGAGTGTTTCAGAACTTCGGAATCAAAAATAATGTTCAACACTTTTAGTTGAAAGCACAGATCAGAAAGAAGTTTCACAGAATGCTTCTGTGAAATTTTTATTTGATGTTATTCCTTTTTCCACAATAGGCCCCTTAGTGCTTCGAATGTCCACTTGCAGTTTCTACAGAAAGAGAGGTTCAGAACTGCTGAATCAAAAGTAAGGTTCAACTCTGTTAGTTGAATGCACATATCAGAAAGAAGTTTCACAGAATGCTTCTGTGTAGTTTTTATTTGAAGATATTACTTTTTCCACTATAGGGCCCTTAGCCCTCTGAATGTCCCCTTGCAGTTTCTACAGAAAGAGGGTTTCAGAAATGCTCAATCAAAAGTAAGGTTCAACTCTGTTAGTTGAATGCACAGATCAGAAAGATGTTTCACAGAATGCTTCTGTGTAGTTTTTATTTGAAGATATTCCTTTTTCCGCTATAGGCCCCTTATCGCTCCAAATGTCCACTTGCAGTATCTACACAAAGAGTGTTTCAGAACTCCTCAATCAAAAGTAAGGTTCAATTATGTTAGTTGAATGCACAGATCAGAAAGAAGGTTCACAGAATTCTTCTGTGTAGTTTTTATTTGAAGATATTCCTGTTTCCACTACAGGCCCCTTAGCGCTCCGCATGTCCACTTCCACTTTCTACAGAAAGATTGTTTCAGAATTCCTCAATCAAAAGTAAGGTTCAACTCTGTTAGTTGAATGCACAGATCAGAAAGAAGTTTCATAGAATGCTTCTGTGTAATTTTTATTTGAAGATATTCCTCTTTCCACTCTAGGCACCTTAGCGCTTCGAATGTCAACTTGTATTTGCTACAGAAATAGTGTTTCTGAACTGCTCAATCAAAAGTAAGGTTCAACTCTGGTAGTTGAATGCACAGATGAGAAAGTAGTTTCACAGAATGCTTCTGTGTAGTTTTTAATTGAAGATATACCCTTTTCCACTATAGGCCCCTTAGCGCTCTGAATGTCCACTTGCAGTTTCTACAGAAAGATTGTTTCATAACTCTTCTATCAAAAGTAAGGTTCAACTCTGTTAGTTCAATGCACAGATTAGAAAGATTTTTCACAGAATGCTTCTGTGTAGTTTTTATTTGAAGATATTCCTTTTTCCGCTATGGGCCCCTTAGCGCTCCAAATGTCCACCTGCAGTTTCCACAGAAAGAGTGTTTCAGAACTGCTCAATCAAAAGTCAGGTTCAACTCTGTTAGTTGAATGGACAGATCCGAAAGAAGTTTCACAGAATGCTTCTGTGTAGTTTCTATTTGAAGATATTCCTTTTTCCACTATAGGCAACTTAGTGCTCCGAATGTCCACTTGCAGTTTCTAAAGAAAGAGTGTTTCAGAACTCATCAATCAAAAGTAAGTTTCAACTGTGTTAGCTGAATGCACAGATCAGAAAGAAGTTTCATGGAATACTTCTGCGTAGCTTTTATTTGAAGCTATTCCTCTTTCCTCTATACGCCCCTTAGCGCTCTGAATGTCCGCTTGCAGTTTCTACAGAAAGAGTGTTTCTGGACTGCTCAATCAAAAGTAAGGTTCAACTCTGTTAGTTGAATGCACAGAACAGAAAGAAGTTTCACAGAATGCTTCTGTGTAGTTTTTATTTGAAGAGATTCCTTTTTCCACTATAGGCCCCTTAGTTTTCCGAATCTCCACTTGCAGTTTCTACAGAAAGAGTGTTTCAGAACTCCTCAATCAAAAGTAAGGTTCAACTCCCTTAGCTGAATGCACTGATGAGAACGAATTTCACAGAATGCTTCTGTATAGTTTTTATTTGGAGATATTCCTTTTTCCACTATAGGCCCCTTAGCGCTCCCAATGTCCACTTGAAATTACTACAGAAAGAATGTTTCAGAACTCCTCAATCAAAAGTAAGGTTCAACTCTGCTAGTTGAATGCACAGATCAGAAAGAAGTTTCACAGAATGCTTCTGTGTAGTGTTTATTTGAAGATATTCCCTTTTCCCCTGTAGGCACCTTAGCACTCCGAATGTCCACTTTCAGTTTCTACAAGAAGAGTGTTTCAAAACTCTTCAATCAAAAGTAAGGTTCAACTCTGTAATATGAATGCACAGATCAGAAAGAAGTTTCACAGAATGCTTTTCTGTAGTTTTTATTTGAACATATTCCTTTTTCCGCTATGGGCCCCTTAGTTCTCCGAATGTGCACTTGCAGTTTCTACAGAAAGAGTGTTTCAGAACTGTTCAATCAAAAGTAAGGTTGAACTCTGTTAGTTGAATGCACAGATCAGAAAGAAATTTCACAGAATGCTTCTGTGTAGTTTTTATTTGAAGATATTCCTTTTTCCACTATAGGCCCCTTAGCGCTCTGAATGTCCACTTGCAGTTTCTACAGAAGGTGTGTTTCAAAACTCATCAATCAAAAGTAAGGTTCAATTCTGTTAGTTGAATGCACAGATCAGAAAGTAGTTTCACAGAATGATTTTGTGTAGTTTTTATTTGAAGATATTCCCTTTTCCGCTGCAGGCCCCTTAGCGCTCCTAATGTCCACTTGCAGTTTCTGCAGAAACAGTGTTTCAGAACTGCTCAATCAAAAGTAAGGTTCAACTCTGTTATTTGAATGCACAGATCAGAAAGGAATTTCACAGAATGCTACTGTGTAGTTTTTATTTGAAGATATTAGTTTTTCCGCTATAGGCCCCATAGCACTCCAAATGTCAACTTGCAATTTCTACAGAAAGAGTGTTTCAGAACTCCTCAATCAAAAGTAAGGTTCAAATCTGTTAATGGAATGCACAGATCAGAAAGAAGTTTCACAGAATGCTTCTGTGTACTTTTTATTTGAAAATATTCCTTTTTCCACTTTAGGCCCCTTAGCGCTTCAAATGTCCTCTTGCAGTTTCTACAGAAAGAGTGTTTCAGAACTGCTCAATCAAAAGTAAGGTTCAACTCTGTTAGTTGAATGCACAGATGAGAAAGAAGTTTCACAGAATGCTTCTGTGTTGTTTTTATTTGAAGATATCCCTTTTTCCGCTCTAGGCCCCTTAGCGCTCCGAATGTCCACTTACAGTTCATACAGAAAGAGTGTTTCAGAACTCCTCTATCAAAGTAAGGTTCAACTCTGTTAGTTGAATGCACAGATCAGAAAGAAGTTTCACAGAATGCTTCTGTGTAGTTTTTATTTGAAGATATTCCTTTTTCCGCTATAGGCCCATTAGTGCTCCTTTATTTGAAGATATTCCTTTTTCCGCTATAGGCCCATTAGTGCTCCGAATGCCGCCTTGCAATTTCTACACAAAGAGTGTTTCAGAACTGCTCAATCAAAGGTAATTTTCTACTCCATTAGTTGAATGCACAGATCAGAAAGAAGTTTCACAGAATGCTTCTGTGTAGTTTTTATTTGAAGATATTCCTTTTTCCGATATAGGCCCCTTAGCGCTCCCAGTGTCCACTTGCAGTTTCTACAGAAAGAGTGTTTCAGAACTGCTCAATCAAAAGGAAGGTCCAACTCTGTTAGTTGAATGGACAGAACAGAAAGCAGTTTCACAGAATTCTTCTGTGTAGTTTTTATTTGAAGATATTCCTTTTTCCGTTATAGGCCCCTTAGCGCTCCGAATGTCCACTTGCAGTTTCTACAGAAAGAGTGTTTCAGAACTGCTCAAACAAAAGTAAGTTTCAACTCTGTTAGTTGAATGCGCAGATCAGAGAGTAGTTTCACAGAATGTTCTGTGCAGGTTTTATTTGAAGATATTCCGTTTTCCGATATAGGCTCCTTAGAGCTCCGAATGTCCACTTGCAGTTTCTACAGAAAGAGTGTTTCAGAACTGCTGAATCAAAAGTGAGGTTCAACTCTGTTAGTTGAATGCACAGATCAGAAAGATGTTTCACAGAATGCTTCTCTGTAGTTTTTATTTGAACATATTTCTTTTTCCGCTATAGGCCCCTTAGCGCTCCGAATGTCCACTTGCGGTTTCTACAGAAAGAGTGTTTCAGAACTCCTCAATCAAAAGTAAGGTTCAACTCTTTTAGTTGAAAGCACAGATCAGAAAGAAGTTTCACAGAATGCTTCTGTGTAGTTTTTCTTTGAAGACATTCCTATTTCGCCTGTAGGCCCCTTAGCCCGCCGAATGTCCACTTTCAGTTTCTACAGAAGGAGTTTTTCAAAACTGCTCAATCAAAAGTAAGGTTCAACTCTGTTAGTTGAATTCACAGATCAGAAAGATGTTTCATAGAATGTTTCTGTGTCGTTTTTATTTGAATATATTCCTTTTTCCGCTATAGGCCCCTTAGCACTCCGAATGTCCACTTGCAGTTTCTACAGAAAGAGTGTTTCAGAACTGCTCAATCAAAAGTAAAGTTCAACTCTGTTAGTTGAATGCACAGATCAGAAAGAAGTTTCACAGAATCCTTCTTTGCAGTTTTTATTTGAAGATATTCCCTTTTCCGCTATAGGCCCCTTAGCTCTCCGAATGTCCAATTTCAGTTTCTACAGAAAGATTGTTTCAGAACTGCTCCATCAAGAATAAGGTTCAAATCTGTTAGTTGAATGCACAGATCAGAATGAAGTTTCACAGAATACTTCTGTGTATTTTTTATTTGAAGATATTCCTTTTTCTGCTATAGGTCCCTTAGCGCTCCGAATGTCCACTTGCAGTTTCTACAGATAGAGTGCTTCAGAACTGTTCAATCAAAACTAAAGTTCAACTCTGTTAGTTGAATGCACAGACAAGAATGAAGTTTCACAGAATGCTTCTGTGTAGTTTTTATTTTAAGATATTCCTTTTACTGCTGTAGGCCCCTTAGCACTCCGAATGTCCACTTGCAGTTTCTACAGAAAGAGTGTTTCAGTACTCCTCAATCAAAGGTAAGTTTCAAATCTGTTTGTTGAATGCAGAATTCAGAAAGAAGTTGCACAGAATGCTACTGTGTAGTTTTATTTGAAGATGTTCCTTTTTCTGCTATTGGCCCCTTAGTGCTCCAAATGTCTGCTTGCAGTTTCTACGCAAAGAGTGTTTCAGAACTGCTCAATCAAAAGTAAGGTTCAACTCTGTTAGTTGAATGCACAGATCAGAAAGAAGTTTAACAGAATGCTTCTGTGTAGTTTTCATTTGAAGATATTCCTTTTTCCGCTATAGGCCCCTTAGCGCTACGAATGTCCACTTGCAGTTTCTACAGGTAGAGTGTTTCAGAACTGTTCAATCAAAACTAAGGTTCAACTCTGTTAGTTGAACACACAGACAAGAATGAAGTTACACAGAATGCTTCTGTGTAGTTTTTATTTGAAGATATTCCTTTTACCGCTATAGGCCTCTTAGCCCTCCGAATTTCCAGTTGCAGTTTCTACAGAAAGAGTGTTTCAGAACTCCTTAATCAAAGGTAAGTTTCAACTCTGTTAGTTGAATGCAAAATTCAGAAAGAAGTTTCACAGAATGCTTCTGTGTAGTTTTATTTGAAGATATTCCTTTTTCCGCTATAGGCCCCTTAGCGCTTTGAATGTCCGCTTGAAGTTTCTACACAAAGAGTGTTTCAGAACTGCTCAATGAAAAGTAATGTTCCTCTGTTAGTTGAATGCACAGATCAGAAAGAAGTTTAACAGAATGCTTCCATGTAGTTTTCATTTGAAGATATTCGTTTTTCCGCTATAGGCCCCTTAGCGCTACAAATGTCCACTTGCAGTTTCTACCGAAAGAGTGTTTGAGAACTCCTCACTCAAAATTAAGGTTCAACTCTGTTAGATGAATGCACAGATCAAAAAGAAGTTTCACAGAATACTTCTGTGTAATTTTTATTTGAAGATATTCCTTTTTCCATGATAGGCCGCATATCACTCCAATTATCCACTTGCAGTTTATACAGAAAGAGTGTTTCAAAATCCCAATCAAAAGTAAGGTTCAACACTGTTAGTTGAATACAGAGATCAGAAAGAAGTTTCACAGAATACTTCTGTGCAGTTTTTATTTGAAGATATTCCTTTTTCCACGATAGGCTGTATAGCGCTCCAAATGTCCACCTGCAGTTTATACAGAAAGAGTGTTTCAAAACTCCTCAATCAAAAGTAAGGTTCAACTCTGTTAGTTGAATGAGCAGATCAGAAAGAAGTTTCACAGAATGCTTCTGTGTAGTTTTTATTTGAAGATATTCCTTTTTCCACGATAGGCCACTTACGGATAAAAATGTATACCTGCAGTTAATACAGAAAGAGTGTTTCAAAACTCCTCAATCAAATGTAAGCTTCAACTCTGTTAGTTGAATGCACAGATCAGAAAGAAGTTTCACAGAATGCTTCTGTGTAGTTTTTATTTGAAGATATTCCTTTTGGAACGATAGGCCGTATAGCACACTGAATGTCCACCTGCAGTTTATACAGAAAGAGTGTTTCAAAACTCCTCCATGAAAAGAAAGGTTCAACTCTGTTAGGTGAATGCGCACATCAGAAAGAAGTTTCACAGAATGATTCTGTGTAGTTTTTGTTTGAAGATAATCCTTTTTCCACGATAGGCCGCAGAGCCGTCCAAATGTCCACTTGCAGTTCATACAGAAAGAGTGTTTCAAAACTCCTCAATCAAAAATAAGGTTCAACTCTCTTAGTTGAAGGCACAGATCAGAAAGAAGTTTCACAGAATGCTTCTATGTAGTTTTTATTTGAAGTGATTCCTTTTTCCACCATAGGCCCCTTAGCACTCCTAATGTCCACGTGCAGCTTATACAGAAAGAGTGTTTCATAAGTCCTCAATCAAATGTAAGGTTCAACTCTGTCAGTTGAATGCACAGCTCAGAAAGTAGTTTCACAGAATGTTTCCGTGTAGTTTTTATTTGAAGATATTACTTTTTCCACGATAGGCCTCATAGTACTCCGATTGTCCAATTGCAGTTTATAAAGAAAGAGTGTTTCAACTCTCCTCAATCAAAAGTATGGTTCAACTCTGTTAGTTGAATGCACAGATCAGAAAGAAGTTTCACAGAATGCTTCTGTGTAGTTTTTATTTGAAGATATTCCTTTTTCCTTGATAGGCCCCTTAGCGCAACAAATGTCCACTTTCAGTTTACACAGATAGAGTGTTTGAAAACTCCTCAATCAAAAGTAAGGTTCAACTCTGTTAGTTGAAAGTACAGATCAGAAAGAGGTTTCACAGAATGCTTCGGTTTAGTTTTTATTTGAATATATTCCTTATTCCACAATCGGCCGCATAGCGCACCAAATGTCCACTTGCAGTTTATACAGAAAGAGTGTTTAAAAACTCCTCAATTGAAAGTAAGGTTCAACTCAGTTAGCTGAATGCATGGATCAGGAAGATGTTTCACAGAGTGCTTCTGTGCAGTTTTTATTTGAAGATATTCCTTTTTCCACTGTAGGCCCCTTAGCGATCAAAATGTCCACTTGCAGTTTATACAGAAAGAGTGTTTCAAAACTCCTCAATCAAAAGTAAGGTTCAACTCTGTTAGTTGAATGCCCGGATTATAAAGAAGTTTCACAGAATGCTTCTGTGTAGTTTTTATTTGAAGAATTTCCTTTTTCCACGATATGCCGCATAGCGCTCCAAATATCCACTTGCGGTTTATACAGATAGAGGGTTTCAAAACTCCTCAATCAAAAGTAAGGTTCAACTCTGTTAGTTGAATGCACAGATCAGAAACAAGTTTCACAGAATGCTTCTGCGTAGTTTTTATTTGAAGATATTCCTTTTTCCACAAAAGGCCTCAAAGCGCTCCAAATGTCCACTTGGAGATTCTACAAAAACTGTGTTTCAAAACTCCTCAATCCAAAGAATAGTTCTACTCTGTGATATGAATGAACAGAAAAGAAAGAAGTTTCACAGAGTACTTCTGTGTAGTATTTATTGGAAGATACTTCGTTTTTCACCGTAGGCCTCAATATTCGCCAAATATCCACCTGCAGATTCTACAAAAAGAGTGTTTCAAAACTACTCAAGCAAAACTAAGGTTCAAGTCTGTTAGATGAATGCACAGATCAGAAAGAAGTTTCACAGAATGCTTCCAAGTAGTTTTTATGGGAAGATATTTCTTTTTTCACCATAGGCCTCAAAGCTCTAGAAATATCGAATTGCAGATTCTACAAAAAGCCTGTTTCAAAGCTGCACAATCCAAGGAAAATTTGAACTCTCAGATATGAATGAACAGTTCATAAAGAAGTTTCACAGATTACTTCTGTGTAGTTTTTATTTGAAGATACTCATTTTTCCACGATAGGCCTCAAAGAGCTCCAAATGTCCACTTGCAGTTTATACAAAAAGAGTGTTCCAAACCGCTGGATCAAAGGAAAGGTTCAAGTCTGTTGGATGAATGCAAAGAATAGACGGAATTTTCACAGAAGTATTCTGTGTAGTTTTTACTTGAATATATTTGGTTTTTCACCATAGGCCTCAAAGATCACCAAATGTCCACTTGCAGATTGTGCAAAAAGAGTGTTTCAGAACTGCTCAATCAAAAGAACAGTTCTACTGTGTTAGATAAATGCACAGATCAAAAAGAAGTTTCACATAATGTTTCAGTGTAGTTTTAATGGGAAGATATTTCTTTTTTCACCATAGGCTTCAAACCTCTAGAAATATGCATTTGCAGATTCTACAAAAAGCCTGTTTCAATACTGCAGAATCAAAAGAAAGGTTAAACTCTCTGAGATGAATGCACAGTTCATAAAGTAGTTTCACAGATTACTTCTCTGTAGTTTTTATTTGAAGACGTAAGTTTTTCTACAATAGGCCACAAAGCGCTCAAAATGTAAACTTGCAGTTTATACAAAAAGAGTGTTTCAAAACTGCTGAATCAAAAGAAAGTTCAAGTCTGTGAGATGAAAGCATAGAATAGTAATAATTTTCAGAGAATTATTCTGTGTAGTTTTTACTTGAAGATATTTCGTTTTTCACCATAGGCCTCAAAGATCTCTGAATGTCCACTTGCAGATTGTGCAAAAAGTGTGTTTCAAAATTGCTGAATCAAAAGAAATGTTCTGCCCTGTTAGATGAATGCACAGATCAGAAAGAAGTTTCACAGAATGCTTCTGTGTAGTTTTAATGGGAAGATATTTCGTTTTTCATAGTAGGCGTCAATTTTCTCCAAATATCCACTTGCAGATTCAACAAAAAGAGTGTTTCAAAACTGCTCAATCAACAGTAAGGTTCAACTGAGTGAGATGAATGCACAGATCAGAAAGAAGTTTCACGGAATGCTTCTGCATAGTTTTTATTTGAAGAAATTCCTTTTTCCACAATAGGTCTCAAGTGCTCCAAATATCCACTTGCAGATTCTACAAAAAGAGTGTTTCAAAACTGCTCAATCAAAAGAAAGGTTCTACTCTGTGAGATGAATGAAAAGAAAAGAAAGAAGTTTCACAGAATGCTTCTGTTTAGTATTTATGGGAAGATATTTCGTTTTTCACCGTAGTCCTCAATATTCGCCAAATATCCACTTGCAGATTCTACAAAAAGAGTGTTTCAAAACTGCTCAATCAAAAGTAAGGTTCAACTGTGTTTGATGAATGCACACATGAGAGAGAAGTTTCACAGAATGCTTCTGTGTAGTTTTTAGGGGAAGATATTTCTTTTTTCACATAGGCCTCAAAGCTCTAGAAATATACAATTGCAGATTCTACAAAAAGCCGGTTTCAAAGCTGCAGAATCTAAAGAAAGCTGAAACTCTCTGAGATGAATGCACAGTTCATAAAGAAGTTTAACAGATTACTTCTGTGTAGTTTTTATACGAAGATATTCCTTTCTCCATGATAGGCCTCAAAGCGCTCCAAATGTCCACTTGCAATTTATACTAAAAGTGTTTCAAAACTGCTGAATCAAAAGAAAGGTTTAATTCTGTGAGATGAATGTGGAGAATAGAAAGAATTTTCACAGAATTATTCTGTGTAGTTTTTACTTGAAGATATTTTGTTTTTCACCATAAGCTCAAAGATCTCCAAATGTCCACTTGCCGATTCTGCAAAAAGAGTGTTTCAAAACTGCTCAAAGAATGGTTCTAAACTTGGTAGATGAATGCACAGATCAAAAAGGAGTTTCACAGAATGCTTCTTTGTAGTTTTAATTGGAAGATATTTAGTTTTTCACCGTAGGCCTCAATGTTCTTTAAATTTCCACTTGCAGATACTACAAAAGAGTGTTTCAAAACTGCTCAAACAAAAGTAAGGTTCAAGTCAGTTAGATGAATGCACATATCAGAAAGCAGTTTCACAGAATGTTTCTGCGTAGTTTTTATTTGAAGATATTCCTTTTTCCATGAGAGGCCTCAAAGTGCTCCAAATGTCCACTTTCACATTCTACAAAAAGAGTGTTTCAAAACTGCTCAATCAAACGAAAGGTTCTACTATGTGAGATGAATGAACAGAAAAGAAAGAAGTTTCACAGAATGCTTCTGTGTCATTTTTATGGGAAGATATTTCGTTTTTCACCGTTGGCCTCAATATTCGCCAAATTTCCACTTGCAGATTCTACAAAAAGAGTGTTTCAAAACTGCTCAATCAAAAGTAAGGTTCAACTCTGTTAGAGGAATGCACAGATCAGAAAGTAGTTTCACAGAATGCTTCCGTGTGGTTTTTACGGGAAGATATTTCTTTTTTCACCATAGGCCTCAATTCTCTAGAAATATCCAATTGCAGATTCTACAAAAAGCCTGTTTCAAAGCTACACAATCAAAAGAAAGTTTGAACTCTCTGAGATCAATGCACAGTTCATAAAGAAATTTCACATATTAGTTCGGTGTTGTTTTTCTTTGAAGATATTACTTTTTCCATGACAGGATTCAAAGCGCGCCAAATGTCTACTTTCAGTTTATACAAAAACAGTGTTATGAACTGCTGAATCAAAGGAAAGTTTCAAGTCTGTGAGATGAACACAGACAATAGAAAGAATTTTTACAGAAGTGTTCTGTGTAGTTTTCTTGAAGACATTTCGTTTTTCACCATAGGCCTCAAAGATATCCGAATGTCCACATGCAGATTGTGCAAAAAGAGTGTTTCAAAACTGCTCAATCAAAAGAAAGGTTCTACACTGTTAGTTGAAAGAACAGATGAAAAAGTAATTTCACAGAATGCTTCTGTTTAGTTTTAATGTGAAAATATTTCGTTTTTCAACATAGGCCTCAATATTATCCAAATATCCACCTTCAGATTCTACAAAAAGAGTGTTTCAAAACTGCTCAATCAAAAGCAAGGTTAAACTCAGTTAGATGAATGCACAGATCAGAAAGAAGTTTCACAGAATGTTCCTGCGTAGTTTTTATTTGAAGATATTCCTTTTTCCACGATAGGCCTCAAAGCGCTCCAAATGTCCAATTGCAGATTCTACAAAAAGAGTGTTTCAATACTGCACAATCAAAAGAAAGTTTCTACTCTGTGAGATGAATGAACAGAAAAGGATGAAGTTTCACAGAATGCTTCTGTATAGTTTTTATGGGAAGATATTTTGTTTTTCACCATAGGCTTCGATGTTTGCCAAATATCCACTTGCAGATTCTACAAAAAGAGTGTTTCAAAACTGCTCAATCAAAAGTAAGGTTCAACTCTGTTAGTTGAATGCACAGATCAGAAAGAAGTTTCACAGAATGCTTCTGTGTGGTTTTTATTTGAAGATATTGCTTTTTCCATGATAGGCCTCAAAGCGCTCCAAGTGTCCTCTTGCAGTTTACACAGAAAGAGTGTTTCAAAACTACCCAATCAAAAGAAAGGTTTAACAATGTGAGATGAATGGAGAGAATAGAAAGAAATTTCACAGAAATATTCTATGTAGTTTTCACTTGAAGATATTTTGTTTTTCACCATAGGCCTCAGAGATCTCCAAATGTCCACATTCAGAATCAACAATAAGAGTGTTTCAAAACTGCTCTATCAAAAAAAAGCTCTACTCTGTTAGAGGAATGCACAGATCAGAAAATAGTGTCACAGAATGCTTCTGTGTAGTTTTAAGGGGAAGATATCTCGTTTTACACCGTATGCCTAAATATTTTACAAATATCCCCTTGCTTGTTCTACAAAAAGAGTGTTTCAAGGCAGCTCAATCAAAAGAAAGTATCAACTCAGTGAGATAAATGCACAGATCAGAAAGTAGTTTCACAGAATGCTTCTGTGTAGTTTTTATGGGAAGATATCTTTTCCCATGATAGGCCTCAATGTTCTCCAAATGTCCACATGCAGATCCTAGAAAAAGAGAGTTTCAAAACTGCTCAATCATAAGTTAGGTTCATCTCTGTTAGTTGAATGCACAGATCAGAAAGAAGATTCACAGAATGCTTCTGTGTAGTTTCTAGGGGAAGACATTTCGTTTTTCACTGTAGGCCTCAATGTTCTCCAAATGTCCACTTGCAGATTCTTCAAAAAGTTTTTTTCAAACCTGCTCAATGAAAAGTAAGGCTCAACTCGGTTATTTGAATGTGCAGATCAGAAAGAAGTTTCTCAGAATGCTTCTGTGTAGTTTGCATTTGAAGATATTCCTTTTTCCATGATAGGCCTCAGAGCACTTCAAATGTCCATTTGCAGATTCTACAAATAGGGTGTTTCAAAACTGCACAAACAAAAGTAAGGTTCAACTCTGTTAGTTCAATGCACAGATCAGAAAGGAGTTTCACCGAATGATTCTGTGTAGTTTTTATTTGAAGATATTCCTTTTTTCACAATAGGCCTCATAGCGCTCCAAATGTCCACTTGCAGTTTATACAGAAAGAGTGTTTCAAAACTACCCAATCAAAAGAAAGTTTCAACACTGCGAGGTGAATGCAGAGAATAGAAAGAAATTTCACGGAAGTATTCTGCGTAGTTTTTAATTGAAGATATTTCTTTTTTCACCATAGGCCTCAAAGATCTCCAAATGTCCACTTGCAGATTCTATAAAAAGAGGGTTTCAAAACAGCTCAATAAAAAGAAAGGGTCTAATCTGTTAGGTGAATGCACAGATCAGAAAGTAGTTTCACAGAATGCTTCTGTGTAGTTTTAAGGGGAAGATATTTCGTTTTACACCGTATGCCTCAATATTCTACAATTTTCCCCTTGCAGATTCTGCCAAAAGAGTGTTTCAAACATCTCAATCAAAAGAAAGGTTCAATGCAATGACATGAATGCACAAATCAGAAAGTAGTTTCACAGAATGCTTCTGTGTAGTTTTTATTTGAAGATATACCTTTTTCCACGATAGGCCTCATAGCACTCCAAATGTCTACTTGCAGATTCTACAAAAAGAGTGTTTCAAAACTGCTCAGTCAAAAGAAAGGTTCTACCTTGTGAAATTAATAAACAGAATAGTAAAGTTTCACAGAATGATTCTGTGTAATTTTTATTGGAAAATATTTCGTCTTTCAGCGTAGGCCTCAATGATCTGCAAATGTCCACTTGCAGATTCTACAAATACAGTGTTTCAAAACTGCTCAATCAAAAGCATGGTTCAACTTTGTTAGTTGAATGCACAGATAAGAAAGAAGTTTCACAGAATGCTTCCGTGCAGTTTTTAGTTGAAGTTATTTCGTTTTTTAACGTAGGCAGCAATGTTGTCAAACGTCCACTTGCAGATTCTACGAATAGAGTTTTTCAAAACTGCTCAATCTAAACTAAGGTTAAACTCTGTTAGTTGAATGCATAGATCAGAAAGAAGTTTCACAGAATGCTTCTGTGTAGTTTTTATTTGAAGACATTACTTTTTCCACGATATGCCTCAAACCGCTCCAGATGTCCACTTGCACTTTACACAGAAAGAGGATTTGAAAAATGCTCAATGAAAAGTAAGGTTCAAATCTTTTAGTTGAATGCACAGATCAGAAAGTAGTTTCAGAGAATGCTTCTGTGTAGTTTTTATGGGAAGATTTTTCTTTTTTCACCATAGGCCTGAATGTTCTCTAAATGTCCACTTGCAGATTCTACCAAAAGAGTATTTCAAAACTGCTCAATCAAAAGTAAGGTTCAGCACTGTTAGTTGAATGCACAGATCAGAAGTAATTTTCACAGAATGCTAATGTGTAGTTTTTATGGGAAAATATTTCGTTTTTACCATAGGCCTCAATGTTCTCCAAATGTCCAAATGCAGATTCTACAAATAGAGTTTTTCAAAACTGCTCAATCAAAAGTAAGGTTCAACTCTGTTAGTTTTACTCACAGATCAGAAAGAAGCATCACAGAATGCTTCTGTGTAGTTTTTATGGGAAGATATTTCTTTCTTCACCATAGCCCTCAATGTTCTCCAATTGTCCACTTGCAGATTCTAGAAAAAGAGTGTTTCAAAACTGATCAATCAAAGGTAAAACTCAACTCTGTTAGTTGAATACACAGATGAGAAAGAAGTTTCACAGAATGCTTCTGTGTAGTTTTTATTTGAAGATACAATTTTTCCACAATAGGCCTCAATACGCTCCAAATGTCCACTTGCAGTTTATACAGAAAGAGTGTTTCAAAACTGCTCAATGAAAAGTAAGGTTAAAATCTGTTAGTTGAATGTACAGATTGGAAAGAAGTTTCACAGAATGCTTTTGTGTAGTTTTTAGGGGTCGATATTTCTTTTTTAATCATAGGCCCCAAATTCTACAAATGTCCAATTGCAGTTTCTACAAAAAGAGTGTTTCAAAACTGCTCAATCAAATTAAGGTTCAATTCTGTTAGTTGAATGCACAGATCAGAAATCATTTTCACAGAATGCTTCTGTGTAGTTTTTATTTGAAGATACACCTTTTTTCACGATATGCCTCAAAGCTCTCCAAATGTCCACTTGCAGTTTATACAGAAAGAGTGTTTCAAAACCACTCAATCAAAAGAAAGGTTCAACAGTGTGAGATAAATGCAGAGAATAGAAAGAATTTCACAGAAGTATTCTGTATAGTTTTTACTTGAAGATATTTTGTTTTTCTTCATAGGCGTCAATGTTCTCCAAATGTCCACTTGCAGATTATACAAAAAGAGTGTATCAAAACTGCTCAATCAAAACTAAGGTTAAACTCTGTTAGCTAAATGCACAGATCAGAAAGAAGTTTCACAGAATGCTTCCTTGTAGTTCTTAGGGGAAGATATTTCTTTATTCACCATAGGCCACAATGTTCTCCAAATGTCCACTAGCAGATTCTACAAAAAGTGTGTTTCAAAACTGCTCAATCAAAAGTAAGTTTCAATTCTGTTAGTTAAATGCACAGATCAGAAAGAAGTTTCACTGAATGCTTCTGTGTAGTTTTTATTTGAAGATATTCCTTTTTCCGCGATCGGCCTCAAAGCGTTCCAAATGTACACCTGCAGTTTATAAAGAAATAGTGTTTCAAAACTACTCAATCAAAAGAAAGTTTCGACACTGATAGATGAATGCAGAGAATAGAAAGAAATTTCACAGAATTATTCTGTGTAGTTTTTACTTGAAGATATTTCGTTTTTCACCATAGGGGTCAAAGATCTCCAAATGTCACCTTGCGTATTATAGAAAAAGAGTGTTTCAAAAGTGATCAATAAAAAGAAAGGGTCTATTCTTTTAGATGAATGCACAGATCAGAAAGTAGTTTCACAGAATGCTTCTGTGTAGTTTTAAGGAGAAAATATTTCGTTTTACACCGTATGCTTCAATATTCCTCAATTATCCCCTTGCAAATTCAACAAAAAGAGTGTTTCAAAACAGCTCAATCAAAAGAAAGTTTCAAATCAGTGAGATGAAGGCTCAGATCAGAATGTAGTTTCACAGAATGCTTCTGTGTAGTTTTTATTTGAAGGTATACATTTTTCCACAATAGGCTGAAAAGCTCTCCAAATATCCACTTGCAGATTCTACAAAAAGAGTTTTTCAAAACTGCTCAGTCAAAAGAAAATTTCTACTTTGTGAAATGAATGAACAGGATAGAAGGATGTATCACTGAATGCCTCTGGGTAGTTTTCATTGGAAGTTATTTCGTTTTTCACCATAGGCCTCAATGTTCTCCAAATGTCAACTTGCAGATTCTACAAATAGAGTGTTTCAAAACAGCTCAATCAAAAGTAAGGTTCAACTCTGTTAGTTGAATGCACAGATCAGAAAGAAATTTCACAGAATGCTTCTGTGTAGTTTTTATGGGGAGGTATATCTTTTTCCATGATAGGCCTCAATGTTTTCCAAATGTCCACTTGCAGATTCTACAAATAGAGTGTTTCAAACCTAATCAATCAAAAGTAACGTTCACCTCTGTTAGTTGCATGAACAGTTCAGAAAGAAGATGAACGGAATGCTTTCGTGTAGTTTTTAGGGGAAGATATTTCGTATCTCACCGTAAGCCTCAATATTCTCCATGTATCCCCTTGCAGATTCCACAAATAGTGTGTTTCAAAACTGCTCAATCAAAAGTAACATTCAACTCTGTTACTTCAATGCACAGATCAGAAAGTAGTTTCCTAGAATGCCTCCGTGTAGTATTTAGGGGAAGATATTTCTTTTTTCAACATAGGACTCAGTATTATCCAAATGTCCACTTGCAGATTCTAAAAAAAGAGTGTTTCAAAACTGCTCAATCAAAAGTAAGGTTCAACTCGGTTAGTTGAATGCACAGATCAGAAAGAAGTTTCACAGAATGCTTCTGTGTAGTTTTTATTTGAAGATATTCCTTTTTCCACGATAAACCTCAAAGCGCACCAAATGTCCACTTGCAGTTTATACAGAAAGAGTGTTTCAAGACTGCTGAATCAAAAGACAGGTTGAACACTGTTAGTTGAATGCACATATCAGAAACAGTTTTCACAGAATGATTCCGTGTAGTTTTTATGGGAAGATATTTCGTTTCTCACCGCAGGGCTCAATGTTCCCCGTATGTCCCCTTGCAGATTCTGCAAATAGAATGTTTGAAAACTGCTCAATCAAAAGTAAGGTTCAACTCTGTTAGTTGAATGCACAGATCAGAAAGAAGTTTCTCAGAGTGCTTCCATGTAGCTTTTAGTGGAAGGTATTTCTTTTTTCTCCATAGGCCTCAATGTTCTCAAATTGTCAACTTGCAGATTCTAAAAAAACAGTGTTTCAAAACTGCTCAATCAAAAGTAAGTTTCAACTCTGTTAGTTGAATGCACAGATCAGAAAGAGGATTCACAAAATACTTCTGTGTAGTTTTTATTTGAAGATATTCCTCTTTCCAGGCTAGGCCTCAAAGCGCTCCAAATGTCCACTTGCAGTTTATAGAGAAAGAGTGTTTCAAAACTACCCAATCAAAAGAAAGGTTCAACACTGTCAGATGAATGCAGAGAATAGAATGAATTTCACAGAAATATTCTGTGCAGTTTTTACGTGAAGATATTTCGTTTTTCACCACAGGCCTCAAATATCTCCAAATGTCCACTTGTAGATTCTACAAAAAGAGTGTTTCAAAACTGCTCAATCAAAAGAAAGGGTCTACTCTGTTAGATAAATGCACAGATCAGAAAGTAGTTTCACAGAATGCTTCTGTGTGGTTTCAAGGGGAATAAATTTCGTTTTGCACCGTATGCCTCATTATTCTCCAAATATCCCCTTGCAGATTCTTCAAAAAGAGTGTTTCAAAACAGTTAAATCAAAAGAAAGGTTCTACTCATTGGGATGAATGCACAGATCCGAAAGTAGCTTCACAGAATGCTTCTTTGTAGTTTTTATTTGAAGATATACCTTTTTCCACGATAGACCTCAAAGCCCTCCAAATGTCCACTTGCAGATTGTACAAAAAGAGCGTTTCAAAACTGCTCAGTCAAAAGAAAGGTTTTACTTTGTGAGATGAATGAGAAGAAAAGAAAGAAGTTTCAGAGAATGCTTCTGTGTAGTTTTAATGGGAAGATATTTCGTCTTTCACTGTAGGCGTCAATGTTCTCCAAATGTCCACTTGCAGATTCTACAAATAGTGTGTTTCAAAACTGCTCAATCAAAAGTAAGGTTCAACTCTGTTCATTGAATTCAGAGATCATTAAGAAGATTCACAGAATGTTTCTGTGTAGTTTTTAGGGGAAGATATACCTTTTTTCACCATAGACCTCAATGTTCTCCAAATGTCCACTTGCAGATTCTAAAAAAAGAGTGTTTCAAAAGTGTTGAATCAAAAGTAAGGTTCAACTCTGTTAGTTGATTGCACAGATCAAAAAGAGGTTTCACAGAATGCTTCTGTATAGTTTTTATTTGAAGATATTCCTTCTTCCACGATAGGCCTCAAAGCACTCCAAATGTCCACTTGCAGTTTATACAGAAAGAGTGTTTCAAAACTACTCAATCAAAAGTAAGCTTCAACTCTGTTAGTTGAATGCACAGATCAGAAAGAAGTTTCACAGAATGCTTCTGTGTAGTTTTTATGGGAAGATATTTCGTTTTTCACCATAGGCCTCAATGTTCTCCAAATGTCCACTTGCAGATTCTACAAATAGAGTGTATCAAAACTGCCCAATTTAAAGTAAGGTTCAACTCTGTTAGCTGAATGCACAGAGCAGGAAGAAGTTTCACAGAATTCTTCCGTGCAGTTTTTAGGGGAAGATATTTCGTTTTTCACCATACGCCCCAATATTATCAAAATATCCACTTGTAGTTTATACAGAAAGACTGTTTCAAAACTACACAATCCAAAGAGAGGTTCAGCACAGTGAGATGAATGCAGAGAATAGAAAAAAAATTCACAGAAGTATTCTGTGTATTTTTTTTGTTGAAGATATTTTATTTTTCACCATAGGCCTCCAAGATCTCCAAACGTCCACTTGCAGATACTACGAAAAGAGTGTTTCAAAACTGCTCAATCAAAAGAAAATTTCTACTCTGTAAGATGAATGCACAGATCAGAAAGTGGATTCACCGAATGCTTCTGTGTAGTTTTAAGGGAAAGATAATTCATTTTACACCGTATCCCTCAATATTCTCCAAATATCCCCTTGCAGATTCTATAAAAAGTGTGTCTCAAAACAGCTCAATCAAAAGAAATTTTCAACTCAGGGAAATGAATGCACAGATCAGAAAGTAGTTTCACAGAATCCTTCTGTGTAGTTTTTATGGGAAGATATACTTTTTTCCACATTCGGCCTCAATATTCCCCAAATGTCCACTTGAAGATTCTACAGAGTGTTTCAAAACTACTCAATCAAAAATAAGTTTGAAATATGTTAGTTGAGTGCACAGATTGGAAAGAAGATTCACAGAATGCTTCCATGTAGTTTTTAGGGGAATATATTTCGTTTTTCACCGTAGGCCTCAATGTTCTCCAAATGTCCACTTGCAGATTCTACAAATAGAGTGTTTCAAAACTACTCAATCAAAAGTAAGCTTCAACTCTGTTTGTTGACTGCACAGATGAGAAAGAAGTTTCACAAAATGCTTCACTTTGGTTTTTAGGGTTAGATATTTTATTTTTCACCATAGGTCTCACTGTTCTCAAAATGTCCTCTGGTAGATTCTACAAATAGATTGTTTCAAAACTGCTCAGTCCAAACTAAGATTAAACTCTCTTAGTTGAATGCACAGATCAGAAGGAAATTTCACAGAATGCTTCTGTGTAGTTTTTTGGGGAAGATATTTCTTTTTTAACCATAGGCCTCAAAGTTCTCCAAATGTCCACTTGCAGTTTCTACAAAAAGTGTGTTTCAAAAGTGCTCAGTGAAAAGTAAGGTTCAACTCTGTTAGTTGAATGCACAGGTCAGAAAATTTTTATTTGAAGATATTCCGTTTTCCACGATAGGTCTCAAAGCACTCCAGATGTCCACTTGCAGTATATATAGAAAGAGTGTTTCAAAACTGCTCAATCAAAAACAAGGTTAAACTCTGTTTGTTGAATGCACAGATCAGAAAGTAGTTTCACAGAATGCTTCCGTGTAGTTTTTATGGGAAGATTTTTCTTTTTTCACCATAGGCCTCAATGTTCTCCAAATGTCCACTTGCAGATTCTACAAAAAGAATGTTTCAAAACTGCTCAATCAAAAGTAAGGCTCATTTCTGTTAGTTGAATGCACAGATCAGAAAGAAGTTTCACAGAATTCTTCTGTGTAGTTTCTATGGGAAGATATTTCTTTTTTCAACATAAGCCACAATGTTCTCCAAATGTCCACTTGCAGATTCTACAAAAAGAGTGTTTCACCGGGCACGGTGGCTCACGCTTGTAATCCCAGCACTTTGGGAGGCCGAGGCGGGCGGATCACGAGGTCAGGAGATCGAGACCATGGTGAAACCCCGTCTCTACTAAAAATACAAAAAAATTAGCCGGGCTTAGTGGCGGGCGCCTGTAGTCCCAGCTACTCGGAGAGGCTGAGGCAGGAGAATGGCGTGAACCTGGGAGGCGGAGCTTGCAGTGAGCCGAGAGCGCGCCACTGCACTCCAGCCTGGGCGACAGAGCAAGACTCCGTCTCAAAAAAAAAAAAAAAATAAAAAAAAGAGTGTTTCAAAACTGCTCAATCAAAAGTAAGGTTCAACTCTGTTATTTGAATGCACAGATCAGAAGGAAGTTTCACAGAATGCTTCCTTGTAGTTTTTAGGGGCAGATGTTTCGTTTTTCACCATAGGCCTCAATGTTCTCCAAATGTCCACTTGCAGTTTTAAAGAAATACTGTTTCAAAACTACCCAATCAAAAGAAAGGTTCAACACTGTGAGATGAATGCAGAGAGTAGAAAGAAATTTCACAGAAGTATCCTGTGTAGTTTTTACTTGATGATATTTCGTTTTTCACAATAGGCCTCAAAGATCCTCAAAGTTCCACTTGCAGATTCTACAAAAAGAGTGTTTCAAAACTGCTAAATCAAAACGAAAGGTCTACTCTGTTAGATGAATGCACAGATCAGAAAGCAGTTTCACAGAATGCTTCTGTGTAGTTTTAAAGGGAAGAAATTTCGTTTAACACAATTTGCCTCAATATTCTCCAAATATCCCCTTGCAGATTCTACAAAAAGAGTGTTTCCAAACAGATCAATTTAAAGAAATGTTCAACTCAGTGAGATGAATGCAGAGATCAGAAAGCAGTTTCACAGAATGCTTCTGTGTAGTTTTTATTTGAAGATATATCTTTTTCCACGATAGGCGTCAAAGAACTCCAAATGTCCAGTTTCAGATTGTACAAAAAGAGTGTTTCAAAACAACTCAGTCAAGAGAAATTTTCTACGTTTTGAGATGAATGAACAGAATATAAAGAAGGTTCACAAAATGCTTCTGTGTAGTTTTTAAGGGTAGATATTTCGTTTTTCACCGTAGGCCTCAATGTTCTCCAAAAGTCCACTTGCAGATCAACGAGACAGAAAGTCAACAAGGATATCCAGGAATTGAACTCAGCTCTTCATAAAGTGGACCTAATAGACATCTACAGAACTCTCCACCACAAATCAACAGAATATACATTTATTTCAGCACCACACCACACCTATTCCAAAATTGACCACATAGTTGGAAGTAAAGCTCTCCTCAGCAAATGTCAAAGAACAGAAATTATAACAAACTGTCTCTCAGACAACAGTGCAATCAAACTAGAACTCAGGATTAAGACACTCACTCAAAACTGCTCAACTACATGGAAACTGAACAACCTGCTCCTGAATGACTACTGGGTACATAATGAAATGAAGGCAGAAATAAAGATGTTCTTTGAAACCAACGAGAACAAAGACACAACATATCAGAATCTCTGGGACATGTTCAAAGCAGTGTGTAGAGGGAAATTTATAGCACTAAATGCCCACAAGAGAAAGCAGGAAAGATCCAAAATTGACACCCTAACATCACAATTAAAAGAAATAGAAAAGCAAGAGCAAACACATTCAAAAGCTAGCAGAAGCCTAGAAATAACTAAAATCAGAGCAGAACTGAAGGAAATAGAGACACAAAAAACCCTTCAAAAAATTAATGAATCCAAGAGCTGGTTTTTTGAAAAGATCAACAAAATTGATAGACCGCTAGCAAGACTAATAAAGAAGAAAAGAGAGAAGAATCAAACAGATGCAATAAAAAATGAAAAAGAGGCTATCACCACCAATCCCACAGAAATACAATCTACCATCAGAGAATACTACAAACACCTCTATGCAAATAAATTAGAAAATCTAGAAGAAATGGATAAATTCCTCGACAAATACACCCTCCCAAGACTAAACCAGGAAGAAGTTGAATCTCTGAATAGACCAATAACAGGTTCTGAAATTGTGGCAATAATCAATAGCTTACCAACCAAAAAGAGTCCAGGACCTGATGGATTCACAGCTGAATTCTACCAGAGGTACAAGGAGGAACTGGTACCATTCCTTCTGAAACTATTCCAATCGATAGAAAAAAAGTGAATCCTCCCTAACACATTTTATGAAGCCAGCATCATCCTGATAAAAAAAGCCTGGCAGAGACATAACCAAAAAATAGTATTTCAGACCAATATCCTTGATGAATATTGATGCAAAAATCCTCAATCAGCAGCACATCAAAAAGCTTATCCACCATAATCAAGTGAGCTTCATCCCTGGGATGCAAGGCTGGTTCAACACACGCAAATCAATAAATGTAATCCAGCATATAAACAGAACCAAAGACAAAAACCACATGATTATCTCAATAGATGCACAAAAGGCCTTTGACAAAATTCAACAATCCTTCATGCTAAAAACTCTCAATAAATTAGGTATTGATGGGACATATCTCAAAATAATAAGAGCTATCTATGACAAACCCACAGCCAATATCATACTGAATGGGCAAAAACTGGAAGTATTCCCTCTGAAAACTGGCACAAGACAGGGATGCCCTCTCTCACCGCTCCTATTCAAAATAGTGCTGGAAGTTCTGGCCAGAGCAATCAGGCAGGAGAAGGAAATAAAACGTATTCAGTTAGGAAAAGAGGAAGTCAAATTGTCCCTGTTTGTAGATGACATGATTGTATATCTAGAAAACACCACTGTCTCAGCCCAAAATCTCCTTAAGCTGATTAGCAACTTCAGCAAAGTCTCAGGATACAAAATCAATGTACAAAAATCACAAGCATTCTTGTACACCAATAACAGACAAACAGAGAGCCAAATCATGAGTGAACTCCCATTCAAAATTGCTTCAAAGAGAATAAAATACCTAGGAATCCAACTTACAAGGGATGTGAAGGAGCTCTTCAAGGAGAACTAAAAACCACTGCTCAAGGAAATAAAAGAGGATACAAACAAATGGAAGAACTTTCCATGCTCATGGGTTGGAAGAATCCATATCGTGAAAATGGCCATACTGCCCAAGGTAATTTACAGATTCAATGCCATCCCCATCAAGCTACCAATGACTTTCTTCACAGAATTGGAAAAAACTACTTTAAAGTACATATGGAACAAAAAAAAAGCCTGCATCGCCAAGTCAATCCTAAGCCAAAAGAACAAAGCTGAAGGCATCACACTACCTGACTTCAAACTATACTACAAAGCTACAGTAACCAAAACAGCATGGTACTGGTACCATAAAAAGCTGAAACTGGATCCCTTCCTTACACCTTATACAAAAATTAATTCAAGATGGATTAAAGACTTAAATGTTAGACCTAAAACCATTAAAATCCTACAAGAAAACCTAGGCAATACCATTCCGGACATAGGCATGGGCAAGGACTTCATGTCTAAAACACCAAAAGCAATGGCAACAAAAGCCAAATTTGACAAATGGGATCTAATTAAACTAAAGAGCTTCTGCACAGCAAAAGAACTACCATCAGAGTGAACAGGCAACCTACAGAATGGGAGATAATTTTTGCCACCTACTCATCTGACAAAGGGCTAATATCCAGAATCTACAATGAACTCAAACAAATTTACAAGAAAAAAACAAACAACCCCATCAAAAAGTGGGCAAACGACATGAACAGACACTTCTCAAAAGAAGACATTTATGCAGCCAAAAAACACATGAAGAAATGCTCATCATCACTGGCCATCAGTGAAATGCAAATCAAAACCACAGTGAGATACCATCTCACACCAGTTAGAATGGCCATCATTAAAAATCAGGAAACAACAGGTGCTGGAGAGGATGTGGAGAAATAGGAACACTTTTACACTGTTGGTGGGACTGTAAACTAGTTCAACCATTGTGGAAGTCAGTGTGGCAATTCCTCAGGGATCTAGAACTAGAAATACCATTTGACCCAGCCATCTCATTACTGTGTATATACCCAAAGGACTATAAATCATGCTGCTATATAGACACATGCACACGTATGTTTATTGTGGCACTATTCACAATAGCAAAGAATTGGAACCAACCCAAATGTCCAACAACAATAGACTGGATTAAGAAAATGTGGCATGGAATACTATGCAGCCATAAAAAATGATGAGTTCATGTCCTTTGTAGGGACATGGATGAAATTGGAAAACATCATTCTCAGTAAACTATGGCAAGGACAAAAAACCAAACACCGCATGCTCTCACTCATAGGTGGGAATTGAACAATGAGAACTCATGGACACAGGAAGGGGAACATCACACTCTGGGGACTCTTGTGGGGTGGGGGTAGGGGGGAAGGACAGCATTAGGAGATATACCTAATGCTAAATGACAAGTTAATGGGTGCAGGAAATCAACATGGCACATGGATACATATGTAACAAACCTGCACATTGTGCACATGTACCCTAAAACCTAAAGTATAATAAAAAATAAAAATTAAAATTAAAAGAAAAAAACTGCTCAATCAAAAGTAAGATTCAACTCTGTCAGTTGAATGCACAGATCAGAAAGAAGTTTCACAGAATGCTTCCGTGTAGTTTTTAGGGGAAGATATTACTTTTTTCACCATAGTCCTCAATGTTCTCAGAATGTCCACTTGCAGATTCTATAAAAAGAGTGTTTCAAAACTGCTCAGTCAAAAATAAGTTTCAACTCTGTTAGTTGAATGCACAGATCAGAAAGATGTTTCACAGAATGATTCTGTGTAGTTTTTATTTGAAGATATTCCTTTTTCCACGATAGGCCTCAAAGCGCTCCAAGTGTCCACTTGCACTTTATACAGAAAGAGTGTTTCAAAACTACCCAACCAAAAGAAAGGTTCAACACTGTGAGAGGAATGCGGAGAACAGAAAGAAGTTTCACAGAATGCTTCCGTGTAGTTTTTATGGGAAGATATTTCGTTTCTCACCATAGCCCTCAAAAATCTCCAAATGTCCACATACAGATTCAACAAAAAGTGTATTTCACAACACCTCAATCAAAAGAAAGTTTCCACTCTGTTAGATGAATGCACAGATCAGAAAGTAATTTCACAGAATACTTCTGTGTAGTTTTAAGGGGAAGATATTTCGTTTTACACCGTATGCCTCAATATTCTCCAAATATCCCCTTGCAGATTCTACAAAAAGAGTGTTTCAAAACAGCTCAATCAAAAGAAAGGTTCAACTCAATGAGATGAGTGCACAGATCACAAAGTAGTTTCACAGAATGCTTCTGTGTAGTTTTTATTTGAAGGTATAACTTTTTACACGATAGGCCTCAAAGCGCTCAAAATATCCACTTGCAGATTCTACCAAAAGAGTGTTTCAAAACTGTTCAGTCAAAAGAAAGGTTGTACTTTGTGAGATGAATCTACAGAATAGAAAGAAGTTTCACAGAATGCTTCTGTGTAGTTTTTAGGATAAGATATTTCGTTTTTCACCGTAGGCCTCAATGTTCTGCAAATGTCCACTTGCAGATTCTACAAATAGAGTGTTTCAAAACTGCACAATCAAAAGTAAGGTTCAACTCTGTTAGTTGAATGCACAGATCAGAAAGAAGTTTCACAGAATGCTTCCTTGTAGTTTTTATGGGAAGATATTTCTTTTTTCACCATAGGCCTCAATGTTCTCCAAAAGTCCAATTGCAGATTCTACAAATAGAGTGTTTCAAAACTGCTCAATAAAAAGTAAGGTTCAACTCTGTTAGTTGAATGCAGAGATCAGAAAGAAGTTTCACAGAATGCTTCTGTGTAGTTTTCATTTGAAGATATTCCTTTTTACACGATAGGCCTCAAAGCGCTCCAAATGTCCACTTGCAGTTTATACAGAAAGAGTGTTTCAAAAGTACCCAATTAAAAGAAAGGTACAACACTGTGAGATGAATGCAGAGAATAGAAAGAAGATTCACAGAATGCTTCCGTGTAGTTGTTATGGGAAGATTTTTCGTTTTTCACCAAAGGCCTCAAAGATCTCCAAAAGTCCACTTGCAGATTTTCCAAAAAGAGGGTTTTAAAAACTGCTAAATCAAAAGAAAGGTTCTACTCTGTTAGCTGAATGCACAGATCAGAAAGTAATTTCACAGAATGCTTCTGTGTAGTTTTAAGGGGAACTTATTTCGTTTTACACTGTATGCGTCAATATTCTCCCAATATCCCCTTGCAGATTCTACAAAAAGAGATTTTCAAAACAGCTCAATCAAAAGAAAGGTTCAACTCAGTGAGATGAATACACAGAACAGAAATTAGTTTGACAGAATGCTTCTGTATAGTTTTTATTTGAAGATATACCTTCTTCCACGATAGGCCGCAAAGTGCTCCAAATGTCCACTTGCAGATTCAACAAAAAGAGTGTTTCAAAACTGCCCAGTCAAAAGGAAGGTTCTACTTTGTGAGATGAATGAACAGAATAGAAAGAAGTTTCACAGAATGCTTCTGTGTAGTTTTCATGGGAAGATATTTCGTTTTTCACCATAGGCCTCAATGTTCTCCAAATGTCCACTTGCAGATTCTACAAATAGAGTGTTTCAAACAGCTCAATCAAAAGTAAGGTTCCACTATGTTAGTTGAATGCACAGACCAGAAAAGAGTGTCACAGAATGCTTCCGTGTAGTTTTTAGGGGAATATATTTCGTTTTTCACCATAGGCCTCAATGTTCTCCAAATGTCCACATGCAAATTCTACAAAAAGAGTGTTTCAGAACTGCTCAATCAAAAGTAAGGTTCAACTCTGTTAGTTGAATGCACAGATCAGAAAGAAGTTTCATAGAATGATTCTGTGTAGTTTATATTTGAAGATATTCCTTTTTCCACGGTAGGACTCAAAGCGCTCCAAGTATCCACTTGCAGTTTATAGAGAAATAGTGTTTCAAAACTACCCAATCAAAAGAAAGGTTTTACACTCTGAGATGAAAGCAGAGAATAGAAAGAAGTTTCACAGAATGCTTCCACGTAGTTTTTATGGGAAGATAATTCGTTTTTCACCATAGGCCTCAAAGATCTCCAAATGTCCACTTGCAGATTCTACAAAAGGAGTGTTTCAAAACTGCTCAATCAAAAGAAAGGTTCTACTCTGTTAGATGAATGCACAGGTCAGAAAGTAGTTTCACAGAATACTTCTGTGTAGTTTTAAGGGGAAGATATTCCATTTTACACCGTATGCCTCAATATTCTACAAATATCCCCTTGCAGATTCTACAAAAAGAATGTTTCAAAACAGCTCAATCAAAAGAAAAGTTCAACTCAGTGAGATGAATGCACAGATCAGAAAGTAGTTTCACAGAATGCTTCTGTGTAGTTTTTATTAGAAGATATACCTTTTTCCATGATAGGCCTCAAAGCGCTCCAAAAGTCCACTTGCAGATTCTAGAAAAAGAGTGTTTCAAAACTGCTCTGACAAAAGAAGGTTCTACTTTGTGAGATGAATGAACAGAATGGAAAGATGTTTCACAGAATGCTTCTGTGTAGTTTTTATGGGAAGATACTCTGTTTTTCACCATAGGACTCAATGTTCTCCAAGTGTCCACTTGCAGATTCTACAAATAGAGTGTTTCAGAACTGCTCAATCAAAAGTAAGGTTCAACTCTGTTAGTTGAATGCACAGATCAGAAAGAAGTTTCACAGAATGCTTCCATGTAGTTTTTATGGGAAGATATTTCTTATTTAACCATAGGCCTCAATGTTCTCCAAATGTCCACTTGCACATTCTACAAAAAGAGTGGTTCAAAACTGCTCAATCAAAAGTAAGTTTCAACTCTGGTAGTTGAATGCACAGATCAAAAAGAAGTTTCGCAGAATGCTTCTGTGTAGTTTTTATTTGAAGATATTCCTTTTTCCACTATAGGCCTCAAAGCGCACCAAATGTCCACTTGCAGTTTATAAAGAAAAAGTGTATCAAAACTACCCAATCAAAAGAAAGGTTCAACACGTTCAGATGAATGGACAGAATTGAAAGAAGTTTCACAGAATGCTTCCATGTAGTTTTTATGGGAAGATATAACGTTTTTCACCATAGGCCTCAAAGATCTCCAAATGTCCACTTGCAGATTCTATGAAAAGGGTTTTTCAAAACTGTTTAATCAAAAGAATGTTTCTCCTCTGTTAGATGAATGCACAGGTCAGAAAGTAGTTTCACAGAATGCTTCTGTGTAGTTTTAACGGGAAGATATTTCGTTTTACACCATATGCCTCAATATTCTCCAAATATTCCCTTCAGATTCTACAAAAAAAGTGTTTCAAAACAGCTCAATCAAAAGAAAGGTTCAACTCAGTGAGATCAATGCACAGAACAGAAAGTAGTTTCACAGAATGCTTCTCTGTAGTATTTATTTGAAGATATACCTTTTTCCACAATAGGCCTCAAAGCGCTCCAAATGTCCACTTGCAGATTCTACAAAAAGAGTGTTTCAAAACTCATCAGTCAAAAGGAAGGTTCTACATTGTGAGATGAATGAACATAATAGAAGGAAGTTTCACAGAATGCTTCTGTGTAGTTTTTATGGGAATATATTTCATTTTTCACCGTAGGCCTCAACGTATTCCAAATATCCAATTGCAGATTGAACAAACAGAGAGTTTCAAAACTACTCAATCAAAAGAAAGTTTCAACTCTGTTAGTTGAATGCACACATCAGAAAGTAGTTTCACAGAATGCTTCAGTGTAGTTTGTCGGGGAAGATATTTCATTTTTCACCGTAAGCCACAAATTTCTCCAAATGTCCACTTGCAGATTCTACAAATAGAGTGTTTCAAAATTGCTCAATCCAATCTAAGTTTCACCTCTGTTAGTTGAATTCACAGTTCAGAAAGAAGTTTCACAGAATGCTTCTGTGTAGTTTTTATTTGAAGATATTCCTTTTTCCACGAGAGGCCTCAAAGTGCTCCAAATGTCCACTTACAGTTTATAAAGAAAGAGTGTTTCAAAACTACCCAATCAAAAGAAAGGTTCAACAATGTTAGATGAATGCAGAGAACAGAAAGAAATTTCACCGAAGTGTCCTGTGTAGTTTTTACCTGAAGATATTTCGTTTTTCACAATAGGCCTCAAAGATCTCCAAATGTGCACATGCAGATTATACAGAAAGAGTGTTTCATAACTGCTCAATCAAAAGAAAGGTTCTACTCTGTTAGATGAATGCACAGATCAGAAAGTAGTTTCACAGAATGATTCTGTGTAGTTTTAAGGGGAAGATATTTCGTTTTACACCGTATGCCTCAATATTCTCCAAATATCCCCTTGCAGATTCTACAAAAAGAGTGTTTCAAAGCAGCTCAATCAAAAGAAAGGTTCAACTCAGTTAGTTGAATGCACAGATCAGAAAGTAATTTCACAGAATTCTTCTGTGCAGTTTTTATTTGAAGATATACCTTTGTCCACGATAGGCCCCAAAGGGCTCCAAATGTCCACTTGCAGATTCTACAAAAAGAGTGTTTTAAAACTGCTCAATAAAAACTAAGGTTAAATTCTGTTTGTTGAATGCACATATCAGAAAGAAGTTTCACGGAATGCTTCTCTGCAGTTTAAAGGAAAGATATATCGTTTTTCACCGAGTGCCTCAATATTTTCCAAATATCCACTTGCGGATTCTCTAAATAGAGTGTTTCAAAAAAGCTCAATCAAAACAAAGGTTCAATTCAGTGATATGAACGCACTGAACAGAAAGAAGTTTCACAGAATGCTTCTGTGTAGTTTTTATTTGAAGATATACCTTTTTCCACGATAGGCCTCGAAGCACTCCAAATGTGCACTTGCAGATTCTACAAAAAGAATTTTTCAAAACTGCTCAGTCAAAAGAAAATTTCTCCTCTGCGAGATGAATGAACAGAATAGAAAGAAGTTTCACAGAATGCTTCTGTGTAGCTTTTAGGGGAAGATAATCCGTTTTTCTCCATAGGCCTCAATGTTCTCTTAATGTCCACTTGCAGATTCTACAAAAAGAGTGTTTCAAAACTGCTCAATCAAAAGTAAGGTTCCACTCTGGTAGTTGAATGCACAGATCAGAAAGAAGTTTCACAAAATGCTTCCGTGTACTTTTTAGGGGAAGATATTTCGTTTTTCACCGTAGGCCTCAATGTTCTCCAAATGTCAACTTGCAGATTCTACAGATAGATTGTTTCAAAACTGCTCTATCAAAAGTATGGTTCAACTCTGTTAGTTGAATGCACAGATTAGAAAGAAGTTTCACAGAATGATTCCGTGTAGTTTTTATGGGAAGATATTTCTTTTTTCACCTTAGGCCTCAATGTTCTCCAAATGTCCACTTGCAGTTTATACAGAAAGAGTGTTTCAAAACCACCCAATGAAAAGAAAGGTTCAACACTGTGAATTCAATGCCAAAAATAGAAAGTGGTTTCACAGAATTATTCCGTGTAGTTCTTACTTGAAGATATTTCATATTTCGCCATAGGCCTCAAAGTTCTCCAAATGTCCACTTGCAGATTACACAAAAAGTGTGTTTCACAACTCCTCAATCAAAAGAAAGGTTCTATTCTGTTAGATGAATGCGCAGAGCAGAAAGCAGTTTCACAGAATACTTCTGTGTAGTTTTAAGGGGAAGATATTTAGTTTTACACCGTATGCCTCAATATTCTCCAAATATCCCCTTGCAGATTCTACAAACAGAGTGTTTCAAAATTGCTCAATCCAAAGTAAGCCTCAACTCTGTTAGTTCAATGCACAGATCAGAAAGAAGTTTCACAGAATGCTTCCGTGTAGTTTTTAGGTGAAGATATTTCGTTTTTCACCGTAGGCCTCCATGTTCTCCAAATGTCCACTTGCAGATTCTACAAATAGAGTGTTTCAAAACGCCTCAATCAAAATAAAGTTTAAACTCTGTTAGTTGAATGCACAGATAAGAAAGAAGTTTCACAGAATGCTTCCATGTTGTTTTATGGGAAGATATTTCTTATTTCCCCATAGGCCTCAATGTTCTCCAAATGTCCACTTGCATATTCTACAAAAAGAGTGGTTCGAAACTGCTCAATCAAAAGTAAGGTTCAACTCTGGAAGTTGAATGCACAGATCAGAAAGTAGTTTCACAGAATGCTTCTGTGTAGTTTTTATTTGAATATATTCCTTTTTCCACGACAGGCCTCAAAGCGCTCCAAATGTCCACTTGCAATTTATAAAGAAACAGTGTTTCAAAACTACCCAATCAAAAGAAAGGTTCAACACGGTCAGATGAATGCACAGAATTGAAAAAAGTTTCTCAGAATGCTTCCATGTAGTTTTTATGGGAAGATATAACGTTTTTCACCATAGGTCTCAAAGATCTCCAAATGTCCACTTCCAGATTCTCCGAAAAGTGTGTTTCAAAACTGCTCAATCAAAAGAATGTTTTTCCTCTGTTAGAAGAATGCACAGGTCAGAAAGTAGTTTCACAGAATACTTCTTTGTAGTTTTAAGGGGAAAATATTTCATTTTACACTGTATGCCTCAATATTCTCGAAATATCCCCTTGCAGATTCCACAAAAAGAGTGTTTCAAAACAGCTCAATCAAAAGAAAGGTTCAACTCAGTGAGATGAATGCATAGAACAGAAAGTAGTTTCACAGAATGCTTCTGTGTAGTATTTATTTGAAGATATTCCTTTTTCTACGATAGGCCTCAAAGCGCTCCAAATGTCCACTTGCAGATTCTACAAAAAGAGTGTTTCAAAACTGCTCAGTCAAAAGGAAGGTTCTGCTTTGTGAGATGAATGAACATAATAGAAGGAAGTTTCACAGAATGCTTCTGTGTAGTTTTTATGGGAATATATTTCATTTTTCACCGTAGGCCTCAATGTATTCCAAATATCCAATTGCAGATTCCACAAATAGAGACTTTCAAAACTGCTCAATCAAAAGTAAGGTTCAACTCTGTTAGTTGAATGCACACATCAGAAAGAAGTTTCACAGAATGTTTCCGTGTAGTTTTTCGGGGAAGATATTTCGTTTTTCACCATAAGGCACAAAGTTCTCCAAATGTCCACTTGCAGATTCTACAAATAGAGTGTTTCAAAACTGCTCAATCCAATGTAAGGTTCAACTCTGTTATTTGAATGCACAGATCAGAAAGAAGTTTCACAGAATGCTTCTATGTAGTTTTTATTTGAAGATATTCCTTTTTCCAAGATAGGCCTCAAAGCGCCCCAAATGTCCAATTGCAGTTTTTACAGAAAGAGTGTTTCAAAACTGCACAATCAAAAGAAAGGTTCAACACTTTGAGAAGAATGCAGAGAATAGAAAGAACTTTCACAGAATCCTTCCGTGTAGTTTTCATGGGAAGATATTCCGTTTTTCACACTAGGCCTCAATGATAGCCAAATGTCCACTTGCAAATTCTACAAAAAGAGTTTTTCAAAACTGTTCAATCAAAAGAAAGTTTCTACTGTATTAGATGAATGCACAGATCAGAAAGTACTTTCACAGAATGCTTCTGTGTAGTTTTAAGGGGTAGATATTTCGTTTTACTCCGTATGCCTCAATATTCTCCAAGTATCCCCTTGAAGATTCTACAAAAAGAGTGTTTCAAAACAGCTTAACCAAAAGAATGGTTCAACTCAGTGAGTTGAATGCACAGATCGAAAGTAATTTCACAGAATTCTTCTGTGTAGTTTTTACTTGAAGATATACCTTTTTCCACGATGGGCCTCAAAGGGCTCCAAATGTCCACTTGCAGATTCTACAGAAAGAGTGTTTTAAAGCTGCTCAATCAAATTTAAGGTTAAATTCTGTTTGTTGAATGCACATATAAGAAAGAAGTTTCACAGAATGCTTCTCTGCAGTTTAAAGGAAAGATATATCATTTTTCACCGAGTGCCTCAATATTTTTCAAATATCCACTTGCAGATTCTGTAAATAAAGTGTTTCAAAAAAGCTCAATCAAAACAAAGGTTCAATTCAGTGATATGAATGCACAGAACAGGAAGAAGTTTCACAGAATGCTTCTGTGTAGTTTTTATTTGAAGATATACTGTTTTCCATGATAGGCCTCAAAGCGCTCCAAATGTCCTCTTGCAGATTCTACAAAAAGAATGTTTCAAAACTGCTTAGTCAAAAGAAAGTTTCTGCTCTATGAGATGAATGCACAGATCAGAAAGTAGTTTCACAGAATGCTTCTGTGTAGTTTTAAGGGGAAGATGTTTCATTTTACACTATATGCCTCAATATACTCCAAATATCCCCTTGCAGATACTACAGAAAGAGGGTTTCAAAACAGGTCAATCAAAAGAAAGTTTCAACTCAGTGTGATGAAAGCACAGATCAGAAAGTAGTTTCACAGAGTGATTCTCTGTAGTTCTTATTTGAAGACATACCTTTTTCCACGATAGGCCTCAAAGTGCTCCAAAAGTCCACTTGCAGATTCTACAACAAGAGTGTTTCAAAAGTGCCACATCAAAAGGAAAGTTCTACATTGTGAGATGAATGAACAGAATGGAAGGGTGTTTCACAGAATACTTCCCTGTAGTTTTTATGGGAAGATATTTCTTTTTCATCGTAGGCCTCAATGTTCTCGAAATGTCCAATTGCAGATTCCACAAACAGAGCGTTTCAAAACTGCTCAATCAAAAGTAAGGCTCAACTCTGTTAGTTGAATGCATAGATCAGAAAGAAGTTTCACAGAATGACTCCATGTAGTTTTTCACAGAAGATGTTTCGTTTTTCACCATAGGCCTCCATGTTCTCCTTATATCCACCTTCAGATTCTACGAATAGAGTGTTCAAAACTGCACAATCAAAACTAACTTTAAACTCTGTTACTTGAATGCACAGATCAGAAAGAAGTTACACAGAATGCTTCCTTGTAGTTTTTATGGGAAGATATTTCTTTTTTCATCGTAGACCTCAATGTTCTCCAAATGTCCACTTGCAGATTCTGCAAAAAGAATGTTTCAAAACTGCTCAATCAAAAGTGAGGTTCAACTCTGTTAGTTGAATGCACAGATCAGTAAGAAGTTTCACAGAATGCTTCTGTGTAGTTTTTATTTGAAAATATTCCTTTTTCAACGATAGGCCTCAAAGCACTCCAAATGTCCACTTGCAGTTCATACAAAAAGAGTGTTTCAAAACTACCCAATCAAAAGAAAGGTTCAACACTGTAAGATGAATGCAGAGATTAGAAAGAAATTTCACAGAATTCTTCCATGTAGTTTTTACTTGAAGGTATTTCGTTTTTCACCATAGGCTTCAACGATCTCCAATTTTTGAATTGCACATTCTACAAAAAGAGTGTTTCAAAACTGCTCAATCACAAGAAAGGTTTTACTCTGTTAGTTGAATGCACAGATCAGAAAGTAGTTTCGCAAAATGCTTCTGTGTAGTTTTAACGGGAAGATATTTCGTTTTACACCGTATGCCTCAATATTCTCCAAATATCCCCTTGCAGATTCTACAAAAAGAGTGTTTCAAAACAGCTCAACCAAAAGAAACATTCAACTCAGTGAGATGAATGCACAGATCAGAAAGTAGTTTCACAGAATGCTTCTGTGTAGTTTTTATTTGTAGAAATTTCTTTTTCCACGATAGGTCTGAAAGCGCTCCAAATTTCCACTTACAGTTTATGCAGAAAGAGTGTTTAAAAACTGCTCAATCAAAAGTAAGGTTAAACTCAGTTAGTTGAATGCACATATCAGAAAGAAGTTTCACAGAATGCTTCCTTGTAGTTTTTAGGGGAAGATATTTCTTTTTTCACCATAGGCCTGAATGTTCTCCAAATGTCCACATGAAGATTCTACAAAAAGAGTATTTCAAAACTGCTCAATGAAAAGTAAGGTTCAAATCTGTTAGTTGAATGCACAGATCAGAAAGAAGTTTCACAGAATGTTTCTGGGTTGTTTTTAATTGAAGATATTCCTTTTTCCATGAAAGGCCTCAAAGCGCTCCAAATGTCCACTTGCAGTTTATACAGAAAGAGTGTTTGAAAACTGCTCAATCAAAAGTAAGGTTAAACTCTGTTAGTTGAATGCACAGATCAGAAAGAAGTTTCCCAGAATGCTTCTGTGAAGTTTTTAGGGGAAGATATTTCTTTTTTCAACATAAGCCTCAATATTCTCAAAATGTCAACTCGTAGATTCTACAAAAAGAATTTTTCAAAACTGCTCAATCAAAAGTAAGGTTTAACTTTGTTATTAGAATGCACAGATCAGAAAGAAGTTTCACAGAATGCTTCCGTGAAGTTTTTAGGGGAAGATATTTCTTTTGTCAACATAAGCCTCAATATTCTCAAAATGTCAACTTGTAGATTCTACAAAAAGAATTTTTCAAAACTTCTCAATCAAAAGTAAGGTTTAACTTTGTTAGAAGAATGCACAGATCAGAAAGACGTTTCACAGAATACTTCTGTGTAGTTTTTATTTGAAGATATTCCTTTTTCCATGATAGGCTTCAATGTGCTCCAAATGTCCACTTGCAGTTCATACAGAAAGAGTGTTTCAAAACTGCTCAATCAAAAGTAAGGTTCAACTCTGTTAGTTGAATGTACAGATCAGAAAGATGTTTCACAGAATGCTTCCGTGTAGTTTTTAGGGGAAGATATTCCATTTCTCACTGTAGACCTCAATGTTCTCCATATGTCCCCTTGCAGATTCTACAAATTGAGTGTTTCAAAACTGCTCAATCAAAAGTAAGGTTCAACTCTGTTAGTTGAATGCACGGATCAGAAAGAAGTTTCTGAGAGTGCTTCCGTTTAGTTTTTAGGGGAAGATATTTCATTTTTCTCCATAGGTCTCAATGTTCTCCAAATGTACACTTGCAGATTCTACAAATAGAGTGTTTCAAAACTGCTCAATCAAAAGTAAGGTTCAACCCCGTTTGTTCAATGCACAGATCAGAAAGGAGCTTCACAGAATGCTTCTGTGTAGTTTTTATTCGAAGATATTACTTTTTCAGGGATAGGGCTCAAAGCGATCTAAATGTCCACTTGCAGTTTATACAGAAAGAGTGTTTCAAAACTGCTCAATCAAAAGTAAGGTTAAACTCTGTTAGTTGAATGCACAGATCAGAAAGAAGTTTCACAGAATGCTTCTGTGTAGTTTTTATGGGAAGATATTTCTTTTTCCATGATAGGCCTCCATGTTCTCCAAATATCCACTTGCAGACTCTACAAATAGAGTGTTTCAAAACTGCTCAATCAAAAGTAAGGTTCAACTCTGCTAGTTGAATGTACAGTTCAGAAAGAAGATTCACAGAATGCTTCCGTGTAGTTTTTAGGGGAAGATACTTTGTTTCTCACCGTAGGCCTCAATGTTCTCCATATGTCCCCTAGCAGATTCTACAAATATAGTGTTTCAATACTTCTCAGTCAAAAGTGAGTTTCAACTCTGTTAGTTGAATGCACAGATCAGAAAGAAGTTTCACAGAATGGTTCCGTGAAGTTTTTAGGGGAAGATATTTTTTTCACCGTATGCCTCAATGTTCTCCGAATATCCATTTGCAGATTCTACAAAAAGAGTGTTTCCAAACTGCTCAATCAAAAGTAAGTTTCAACTCTGTTAGTTGGTTGCACAGATCAGAAAGAAGTTTCTCAGAATGCTTCTGTGTAGTTTGCATTTGAAGATATTCCTTTTTCCATGATAGGCCTCAGAGCGCTTCAAATGTCCACTTGCAGTTTATACAGAAAGGGTGTTTCAAAACTGCTCAATCCAAAGTAAGGTTCAAATGTGTTAGTTGAATGCACAGATCAGAAAGAAGTTTCACAGAATGCTTCTTTGTAGATTTTAGGGGAAGATAATTCTTTTTTCAACTTAGGCCTCAATGTTCTCAAAATGTCCACTCGCTGATTATAAAAAAAACAGTGTTTCAAACTGCTCAATCAAAAGTAAGGTTGAACTCTGTTAGTTGAATGCACAGATCAGAAAGAAGATTCACAGAATGCTTCTGTGTAGTTATTATTTGAAGATATTCCTTTTTCCAGTATAGGCCTCAAAGCGCTCCAAATCTCCACTTGCAGTTTATACAGAAAGAGTGTTTCAAAACTGCTCAGTCAAAGGAAAGGTTCTACTTTGTGAGATAAATGAACAGAATAGAAAGATGTTTCACAGAATGCTTCCGTGTAGTTTTTAAGGGAAGATATTTCGTTTTTAACCACATTCCTCAATGTACTTGAAATGTCCACTTGCAGATTCTACATATAGAGTGTTTCAAAACTGCTCAATCCAAACTAAGGTTAAACACTGTTGGTTGAATGCACAGATCAGAAAGAAGTTTCACAGAATGCTTCCATGTAGTTTTTATGGGAAGATATTTCTTTTTTCACCATAGGCCTCAATATTCTCTAAATGTCCACTTGCAGAATCTACAAAAAGAGTGTTTCAAAACTGCTCAATCAAAAGTAAGGTTCAACTCTGTTAGTTGAATGCACAGATCAGAAATCTGTTTCACAGAATGCTTCAGTATTGTTTTTAATTGAAGATAATCCTTTTCCCACAATAGGCCTCAAAGCGCGCCAAATGTCCACTTGCAGTTTATACAGAAAGAGTGTTTCTAAACTACCCAATCAAAAGAAAGGTTCAACACTGTCTGATGAATGCACAGAATAGACAGAAGTTTCACAGAATGCTTCCGAGTAGTTTTTAGTGGAAGATATTTTGTTTTTCACCGTAGGCCTCAAATAACTCCAAATGTCCACTTGTAGATTCTGCAAAAAGAATGTTTCAAAACTGCTCAGTCAAAATACATGTTCCACTGTGTTAGTTGAATGCACAGATCAGAAAGTACTTTCACAGAATGCTTCTGTGTAGCTTTTATTTGAAGATACACCTTTCTGAATGATAGGCCAATAACCGCTCCAAATATCCACTTGCAGATTCTACAAAAAGAGTGTTTCAAAACTCTTGAATCAAAAGAAATATTCTACTCTGTTGCATGTATGCACAGATCAGAAAGAAGTTTCACTGAATGCTTCTGCGGAGTTTTAATGGGAAGGTATTTCGTTTTTCACCGTAGGCCTCAATGTTCTCCAAATATCCACTTGCAGATATTACTAAAAGAGTGTTTCAAAACAGCTCAATCAAAAGGAAGGTTCAACTCAGTGAGATGAAAGCACAGATCTGAAAGTAGTTTCACAGAGTGCTTCCGTATAGTTTTTCGGGGAAGATATTTCATTTTTCACTGTAGTCCTTAATGTTCTCCAAATTTCCACATGCAGATTCTACAAATAGAGTGTGTCAAAACTGCTCAATCAAAAGGAAGTTCAACTCTGTTAGTTTAATTCACAGACCAGAAAGAAGTTTCACAGAATGCTTCTGTGTAGTTTTTATTTGAAGCTATTCCTTTTTCCACGATAGGCCTCAAAGCTCTCCAAATGTCCACTTGCAGTTTAGACAGAAAGAGTGCCTCAAAACCACCCAATCAAAATAAAGGTTCAACAATATGAGATAAATGCAGAGAATAGAAAGAAGTTTCACGGAATGCTTCCATGTAGTTTTTATGGGAAGGTGTTTCGTTTTACACCATAGAAATCAACGATCTCCAAATGTCCACTTGCAGATTCTACAAAAAAATTGTTTTAGTACTGCTCAACCAAAAGAAAAGTGCTACTCTGTTAGATGAATGCACAGATTGGAAAGTAGTTTCACAGAAATCTTCTGTGTAGTTTTAAAGAGAAGATATTTCATTTCACACCGTATGCCTCAATATTCTCCTAATATCCCCTTGCAGATTCTACAAAAAGAGTGTTTCAAAACAGCTCAATCAAAAGAAATGTTCACCTCAGGAAGTTGAATGCACAGATTAGAAAGTAGTTTCACAGAATGCTTCTCTGTAGTTTTTAGTTTAAGATATATCAATTTCCACAATAGGTCTCAAAGCGCTCCAAATGTCCACTTGCAGATACTTCAAAAAGAGTGTTCCAAAACTGCTCAGTCAAAAGTAAGGTTGTACTTTGTGAGATGAATGAACAGAATGGAAAGAAGTTTCACAGAATGCTTCTGTGTAGTTTTTATGGGAAGATATTTCGCTTTTCACTGTAGGCCTCCATGTTCTCCAAATATCCACTTGAAGTTTCTACAAATAGAGTGTTTCAAAACTGCTCAATCAAAACTAAGTTTAAAGTCTGTCAGTTGAACGCACAAATCAGAAAGAAGTTTCGTAAAATGCTTCTATGTAGTTTTTATGGTAAGATATTTCCTTTTTCATCATAGGCCTCAATGTTCTCCAAATGTCCACTTGCAGCGTCTACAAAAAGAGTGTTTCAAAACTGCTCAATCAAAAGTAAGTTTTAACTCCATTAGTTGAACACACAGATCAGAAAGAAGTTTCACAGAATGCTTCTGTGTAGTTTTTATTTGAAGATTTTCCTTATTCCACGATAGGCCTCAAAGCGCTCCAAATTTCCACTTGCAGTTTATACAGGAAGAGTGTTTCAAAACCACCCAATGAAAAGAAAGGTTCAACACTTTGAGATGAAAGCAGAGAATAGAAAGAAGCTTCAAAGAATGCTTCCATGTAGTTTTTATGGGAAGATAATTCGTTTTTCACCATAGGCCTCAAAGATCTCTGAATGTCGACTTGCAGATTCTACAAAAAGAGTGTTTCAAAACTGCTCAATCAAAAGTAAGGTTCAACTCTTTTAGTTGAATGCACAGATCAGAGAGAAGTTTCACAGAATGCTTCTGTGTAGTTTTTATTTGAAGATATTCCTTTTTCCTTGGCCTCAAAGCGCTCCAAAAGTCCACTTGCAGATTCTACAAAAAGAGTGTTTCAAAACTACTCAGTCAAAAGAAAGGTTCTACTTTGTGATATGAATGAACAGATTGGAAAGATGTTTAACAGAATGCTTCTGTGTTGTTTTTAAGGGAATATATTTCGTTTTTCACAGTAGGCCTCAATGTTCTCCAAATGTCCACTTGCAGATTGTACAAATAGTGTGTTTCAAAACTGCTCAATCAAAACTAACGTTAAACTCTGTTAGTTGAATGCACAGATCAGAAAGAAGTTTCACAGAAGGCTTCTGTGTAGTTTTTACGGGAAGATATTTCTTTTTTCATCATTGGCCTCAATTTCCTAAAAATGTCCACTTGTAGATTCTACAAAAAGAGTGTTACAAAACAGCTCAATCAAAAGAAATGTTCAACTCAGTGAAATGAAAGCACAGATCAGAAAATAGTTTCACAGAATGCTTCTGTGTAGTTTTTATTTGAAGATATACCTTTTTCCGCGATAGGCCTCAAAGCGCTTCAATTGTCCACTATCCGATTATACAAAAAGCGTGTTTCAAAACTGCTCAGTCAAAAGAAAGGTTCTATTTTGTGAGATGAATTAACAGAATGGAAGGTTGTTTCACAGAATGTTTCTGTGTATTATTTATGGGAAGATATTTCGTTTTTCCAGTAGACCTCAAGGTGGTGCAAATGTCCACTTGCAGATTCTACAAATAGAGTGTTTCAAAACTGCTCAATCAAAACTAAGGTTCAACTCTGTTAGTTGATTGCACAGATCAGAAAGAAGTTTCACAGAATGCTTCCAAGTAGTTTTTAGGGAAGATGTTTCGTTTTTCACAGTAGGCCTCAATGTTCTCAAAATGTCCACTTGCAGATTCTACAAATAGAGTGTTTCAATACTGCTCAGTCAAAACTGAGGTTAAACTCTGTTAGTTGAATGTACAGATCAAAAGGAAGTTTCACAGAATGCTTCCATGTAGTTTTTATGGGAAGATATTTCTTTTTTCACAGTAGACCTCAATGTTCTCCAAATGTACACTTGCAGATTCGACAAAAAGAGTGTTTGATAATGCTCAATCAAAGTAAGGTTCAACTCTGTTAGTTGAATGCAAAGATGAGAAAGAAGTTTCACAGAATGCTTCTGTGTAGTTTTTAGGGGATGATATTTCGTTTTTGGCCGTAGGCCTCCATGTTCTCCAAATGTCCACTTGCGGATTCTACAATTAGAGTGTTTCAAAACTGCTCAATCAAAACTAAGGCTTAACTCTGTTATTTGAATGCACAGATCAGAAAGAAGTTTCACAGAATGCTTCTGTGTAGTTTCTATGGAAAGATATTTCTTTTTTCACCATAGGCCTCAATGTTCTCCAAATCTGCACTTGTAGATTCAACAAAAAGAGGATGTCAAAACTGCTCAATCAAAAGTAAGGTTCAACTCCATTAGCTGAATGCACAGATCTGAAAGAAGTTTCACAGAATGCTTCTGTGTAGTTTCTATGGAAAGATATTTCTTTTTTCACCATAGGCCTCAATGTTCTCCAAATCTGCACATGTAGATTCAACAAAAAGAGGATTTCAAAACTGCTCAATCAAAAGTAAGGTTCAACTCCATTAGCTGAATGCACAGATCTGAAAGAAGTTTCACAGAATGCTTCTGTGTAGTTTTTATTTGAAGATATTACTTTTTCCACGAGAGGTCTCAAAGCGCTCCAAATGTCGAATTGCAGATTATACAGAAAGAGTGTTTCAAAACTACCCAATCAAAAGAAAGGTTCAACACTGTGAGATAATCGAAGAGAATAGAAAGAAGTTTCACACAATGCTTCCATGTAGTTTTTATGGGAAGATATTTCGTTTTTCACCTTAGGCCTCAAAGATCTCCAAATGTCCACTAGCAGACTCTACAAAAAGTGTGTTTCAAAACTGCTCAATCAAAAGAAAGGTTCAATCCAGTGAGTTGAACCCACAGATCAGAAAGTAGTTTCACAGAATGCTTCTGTGTAGTTTTTATGGGAAGATATTTCATTTTTCACTATAGGCCTCAAATATCTCCATATGTCCACTTGCAGATTCCACAAAAAGTATGTTTCAAAACTCGTCAATCAAAAGAAATTTTCTACTCTGTTAGATGAACGCACAGATCAGAAAGTAGTTTCACAGAATGCTTCTGTGTAGTTTTTATGGGAAGATATTTCGTTTTTCACCATAGGCCTCAATATTCGCCAAATATCCACTTGCAGATTCTACAAAAAGAGTGTTTCAAAACGGCTCAAACAAAAGTAAGTTTCAACTCTGTTAGATGAATGCACAGATCAGAAAGAAGTTTCACAGAATTTTCTGTGTAGTTTTTATTTGAAGATATTCCTTTTTCCACAATAGGCCTCAAAGCGCTCCAAATGTCCACCTGCAGTTTCTACAGAAAGAGTGTTTCAAAACTCCTCAATCAAAAGTAAGGTTCAACTCTGTTAGTTGAATGAACAGATCAGAAAGAAGTTTCGCAGAATGCTTCTGTGTAGTTTTTATTTGAAGATATTCCTTTTTTCACCATAGGCCTCAATGTTCTCCAAATGTCCACTTGCAGATTCTACAAAGAGAGTGTTTCAGAACTTCTCAATCAAAAGTAAGGTTCAACTCTGTTAGTTGAATGCACAGATCAGAAAGAAGTTTCAAAGAATGCTTCTGTGTAGTTTTTATGGAAAGATATTTCGTTTTTCACCATAGGCCTCAATGTTCTCCAAATATCCACTTGCAGATTCACAAATAGAGTGTTTCAAAACTACTCAATCAAAAGTTAGGTTCAGCTCTGTTAGTTGAATGCACAGATCAGAAAGAAGTTTCACAGAATGCTTCCGTATAGTTTTCATGGGAAGATATTTCTTTTTTCACTGTAGGCTTCAAAGCTCTAGAAATATCCAATTGCAGATTCTACAAAAAGCCTGTTTCAAAGCTGCACTATCAAAAGAAAGGTTAAACTCTGAGATGAATGCACAGTTCATAAGGAAATTTCACAGATTACTTCTCTGTATTTCTTATTTGAAGATATTTCTTTTTCCACGATAGGCCTCAAACTGCTTCAAATGTCCACTTTCAGTTTATACAAAAAGAGTGTTTCAAAACTGCTGAATCAAGAGAAAGGTTCAAGTCTGTCCGATGAATGCAGAGAATAGAAAGAAGTTTCAAAGAAGTATTCTGTGTATTTTTTACTTGATGATATTTCGTTTTTCACTGTAGGCATCAAAGATCTCCAAATGTCCACTTGCAGATTCTGCAAAAACAGTGTTTCAAAACTTCTCAATCAAAAGTAAGGTTCAGATCAGTTAAATGAATGCACAGATCAGAAGGAAGTTGCATAGAATGCTTCTGCGAAGTTTTTATTTGAAGATATTACTTTTTCCACGATAGACCTCAAAGCGCTCCAAGTGTCCACTTGCAGATTCTACAAAAAGAGTGTTTCAAAACTGCTCAGTCAAAAGAAAGTTTCTACTTTGTGAGATGCACGAACAGAATAGAAAGTAGTTTCACAGAATGCTTCTGTGTAGTTTTTATATGAAGATATTTTGTTTTTCACCGTAGGCCTCAATATTTGACAAATATACACTTGCAGATTCTACAAAAAGAGTGTTTCAAAACTGCTGAATCAAAAGTAAGTTTCAACTCTGTTAAATGAATGCACAGATCAGAAAGATGTTTCACAGAATGCTTCCGTGTCCTTTTTATGGGAAGATGTTCCTTTTTTCACTGTAATTTTCAAAACTCTAGAAATATCCAATTGCAGATTCTACAAACAGCCTGTTTCAAAGCTGCACTATCAAAAGAAAGGTTAAACTCTCTGAGATGAATGCACAGTTCAAAAAAAGTTTCACAGATTACATCTGTGTAGTTTTTATTTGACGATATTCCTTTTTCCACGATAGGCCTCAAAGCACTCCAAATGTCCAGTTGCAGTTTATACAAAAAGAGTTTTTCAAAACTGCTGAATGAAAAGAAGAGTTAAAGTCTGTGAGCTGAATGCAGAGAAGAGAAAGAATTTTCACAGAAATATTCTGTGTAGTTTTTACTTGAAGATATTTCGTTTTTCACCATAGGCCTCAAAGATCTCCAAATATCCACTTGCAGATTGTGCAAAAAGAATGTTTCAAAACTGCTCAATGAAAAGAAAGGTTATACTCTGTTAGATGAATGTACAGATCAGAAAGAAGTTTCACAGAATGCTTCTGTGTTGTTTTCATGGGAAGATATTTCGTTTTTCACCGTAGGCCTTATTTCCCTCCAAATATCCACTTGCAGATTCTACAAAAAGAGTGTTTCAAAACTGCTCAATCAAAAGTAAGGTTCAAATCAGTTACATGAATGCACAGATCAGAAAGAAGTTTCACAGAATGCTTCTGCGTAGTTTTTATTTGAAGATACTCCTTTTTCCACGATAGACCTCAAAGCGCTCCAAATGTCCACTTGCCGATTCTACAAAAAGTGTGTAGCAAAACTTCTCAATCAAAAGAAAGGTTCTACTCTGTGATATGTATGAACAGAAAAGAAAGAAGTTTCACAGAATGCTTCTGTGTAGTTTTTATGGGAAGATATTTCGTTTTTCACGGTAAGCCTCAATATTCGCCAAATATCCACTTGCAGATTCTTCAAAAGGAGTGTTTGAAAACTGCTCAATCAAAAGTAAGGCTCAGGTCTGTTAGACGAATGCACAGATCAGAAAGAAGTTTCACAGAATGCTTCCGTGTTGTTTTTATGGGAAGATATTTCTTTTTTAACCATAGGCTTCAAAGTTCTAGAAATATCCAATTGCAGATTCTACAAAAAGCCTGTTTCAAACCTGCACAATCAAAAGAAAGGTTAAACTCTCTGAGATGAATGCACATTTCATAAAGAAGTTTCACAGATTACTTCTGTGTAGTTTGTATTTGAAGATATTCCTTTTTCTACGATAGGCCTCAAAGCACTCCAAATGTCCACTTGCATTTTATACAAAAAGAGTGTTTCAGAACTGCTGAATCTGGATAAAGTTTCAAGGGTGTGAGATGAATGCAGAGAATAGAAAGAATTTTCACGGAAGTATTCTGTGCAGTTTTTACTTGAAGATATTTCGTTTTTCAGCATAGGCCACAAAGACCTCCAAATGTCCACTAGAAGATTCTGCAAAAACAGTGATTAAAAACTGCTCAATCAAAAGGAAGGTTCAAATCTGTTTGATGAATGAACAGATCAGAAAGAAGTTTCACAGCATACTTCCGTGTAGTTTTCATGGGAAGATATTTCTTTTTTCACCATAGGCCTCAAAGCTCTAGAAATATCAAATTGCAGATTCTACCAAAAGTCTGTTTGAAAGCTGTCGTATCAAAAGAAAGCTTAAAGTCTCTGAGATGAATGCACAGTTCAAAAAGGAGTTTCACATATTACTTCTGTGTTGTTTTTATTTGAAAATATTCCTTTTTCCAAGATAGGCCTCCAAGCATTCCAAATGTCCACTTGCAGTTTACGCAAAAGGAGTGTTTCAAAACTGCTGAATCAACAGAAAGGTTCAAGTCTGTGAGATGAATGTAGAGAATAGAAAGAATTGTCACAGAACTATTCTGCGTAGTTTTCACTTGAAGATATTTGGTTTTTAACCATAGGCCTCAAAGATCTCCAAATGTCCACTTGCAGATTCTGCAAAAAGATTGTTTCAAAACTGCTCAATCAAAAGAAAGGTTCTACTCTGTGAGATGAATGAACAGAAAAGAAAGAAGTTTCACAGAATGCTTCTGTGTAGTTTTTATGGGAAGATATTTCGTCTTTCACCGTAGGCCTCAATGTTCGCCAAATATCCATTTGCAGATTCTACAAAAAGAGTGTTTCAAAACTGCTCAATCAAAAGTAAATTTCAGCTCTGTTAGATGAATGCACAGATCAGAAAGAAGTTTCACAGAATGCTTCTATTTAGTTTTTATGGGATAATATTTCGTTTTTCATAGTAGTCCTCAATATTCTCCTAATATCCACTTGCAGATTCTACAAAAAGAGTGTTTCAAAACTGCTGAATGAAAAGTAAGGTTCAACTCAGATGAATGCACAGATCAGAAAGAAGTTTCACAGAATTCTTCAGTGTAGTTTTTATGGGAAGATATTTCTTTTCTCACCATAGGCTTCAAAGCTCAAGAAATATCCAACTGCAGATTCTACAAAAAGACTGCTTCAAAGCTGCAGAACCAAAAGAAAGTTTAAACTCTCTGAGAGGAATGCACAGTTCATAAAGGAGTTTCACAGATTACTTCTGTGTAGTTTTTATTTGAAGATATTCCTTTTTCCACGATAGACCTCCAAGCGCTCCAAATGTTCACTTGCAGTTTATACAAAAAGAGTGGTTTCAAAACTGCTGAATCAAAGGAAAGGTTCAAGTCTGAGAGATGAATGCAGAGAATAGAAAGTATTTTCACAGAAGGATTCTGAGTAGTTTCTATTTGAATATATTTCGTTTTTCACCATAGGACTCAAAGGTCTCAAAATGTCCAGTTGCAAATTCTGCAAAAAGAGTGTTTCAAAACTGCTCAATCAAAAGAAAGGTTCTACTCTGTTAGATGAATGCACAGACCAGAAAGATGTTTCACAGAATGCTTCTGTGTAGTTTTAATGGGAAGATACTTCGTTTTTCACCGTAGGCCTCAATGTTCTCTGAATATCCACTTGCAGATTCCACAAAAAGAGTGTTTGAAAACTGCTCAATCAAAAGTAAGGTTCAACTCTGTTAGTTGAATGCACAGATCAGAAAGATATTTCACAGAATGCTTCTGTTTAGTTTTTATTTGAAGGTATTCGTTTTTCCAGGATAGTCCTCAAAGCGCTCCAAATGTCCATTTGCAGTTTACACAGACAGAATGTCTCAAAACTGCACAATCAAAAGAAAGGTTAAACTCTGTTAGTTGAATGCACATATCAGAAAGAAGTTTCACAGAATGCCACCGTGTTGTTTTAGTTGAAGATATTTCGTTTTACACCATAGGCCTCAATGTTCTCCAAATGTCCACTTGCAGATTCTACAAAAAATGTGTTTCAAAACTGCTCAATCAAAACTAAGGTTTAACTCTGTTAGTTGAATGAACAGATCAGAAAGATGTTTCACAGAATGCTTCTGTGTAGCTTTCATGGGAAGATATTACGTTTTCCATGATAGGCCTCAATGTTCTCCAAATATCCACATGCAGATGCTACAAATAGAGTGTTTCAAAACTGCTCAATCAAAAGTAAGGTTCAGCTCTGTTAGTTGAATGCACAGTTCAGAAAGAAGATTCACAGAATGCTTCCATGTAGTTTTTAGGGGAAGATATTTCTTTTCTCACCGTAGGCCTCAAAGTTCTACATATCTCCCCTTCCATATTCTACAAATAGAGTGTTTCAAAACTGCTCAATCAAAAGTGAGGTTCAACTCTGTTAGTTGAATGCACAGATCAGAAAGAAGTTTCACAGAAGGCTTTCGTGTAGTTTTCAGGGGAAGATATTTCTTTTTTCACTGTAGGCCTGAATTTTCTCCAAATGTCCACTTGCAGATACTACAAATAGATTGTTTCAGAACTGCCCCATCAAAAGTAAGGTTCAACTCCATTAGTTGAATGCACAAATCAGAAAAAAGTTGCAAAGAATGCTTCCGTGTAGTTTTTAGGAGAAGATATTTCTTTTTTCACCATAGGCCTCAAAGTTTTCCAAATGTCCACTAGCAGATTCTACAAAAAGAGTGTTTCAAAACTGCTCAATCAAAAGTAAGGTTCAACTCTGTTAGTTGAATACACAGATAAGAAAGAAGTTACACAGAATACTTCTGTATAGTTTTTATTTGAAGATATTCCTTTTTCCACGATAGGCCTCAAAGCAACCACAATGTCCACTTGCAGTTTATACAGAAAGAGTGTTTCAAAACTGCTGAATCAAAAGTAAGGTTCAACTGTGTTAGTTGAATGCATGGTACAGAAAGAAGATTCACAGAATGCTTCCGTGTAGTTTTTAGAGTAAAGCCAAAATGAACAAATGGGATCTAATTAAACTAAAGAGCTTCTGCACAGCAAAAGAAACTACCATCAGAGTGAACAGGCAACCTACAAAATGGGAGAAAATTTTTGCAACCTACTCATCTGACAAAGGGCTAAAATCCAGAATGTACAATGAACTCAAACAAATTTACAAGAAAAAAACAAACAACCCCATCAAAAAGTGGGCAAACGACATGAACAGACACTTCTCAAAAGAAGACATTTATGCAGCCAAAAGACACATGAAAAAATGCTCATCATCACTGGCCATCAGAGAAATGGAAATCAAAACCACAATGAGATACCATCTCACACCAGTTAGAATGGTGATCATTAAAAAGTGAGGAAACAACAGGTGCTGGAGAGGATGTGGAGAAATAGGAACACTTTTACACTGTTGGTGGGACTGTAAACTAGTTCAACCATTGTGGAAGTCAGTGTGGCGATTCCTCAGGGATCTAGAACTAGAAATCTCATTTGACCCAGCCATCCCATTACTGGGTATATACCCAAAGGACTATAAATCATGCTGCTCTAAAGACACATGCACGCGTATGTTTATTGCGGCACTATTCACAATAGCAAAGACTTGGAACCAACCCAAATGTCCAGCAATGATAGATTGGATTAAGAAAATGTGGCACATATACACCATGGAATACTATGCAGCCATAAAAAAGGATGAGTTCATATCCTTTGTAGGGACATGGATGAAACTGGAAAACATCATTCTCAGTAAACTATCACAAGGACAGAAAACCAAACCCCGCATGTTCTCACTCATAGGTGGGAATTGAACAATGAGAACTCATGGACACAGGAAGGGGAACATCACACTCCGGGGACTGTTGTGGGGTTTGGAGTGGGGGGAGGGACGGCATTAGGAGATATACCTAATGCTAAATGACGAGTTAATGGGTGCAGGAAATGAAAGTGGCACATGGATACATATGTAACAAACCTGCACATTGTGCACATGTACCCTAAAACCTAAAGTATAATAAATAAAAAAAAAGAAAGTATCCTAAAAAAAGAAAAAAAAGAAATATAAGTATATAATTTGTTATATACTTATTTAATGTTTTATATTTAAAATTTAATATCTGAAAGCTTGGCCCTAAATTTCTATTTTAAATGTAGGATTTAGAACCTTTAATAATTGTAAATGTCAAATAATGTTAGTTATACTTTATTAAAATGGCATAGTAATCTTAAAAAAAAAAGATATTTCATTTCTCAATGTAGGCCTCAATGTACTCCATATGTCCCCTTGCAGATCCTACAAATAGAGTGTTTCAATAATGCTAAATCAAAAGTAAGATTCAGCTCTGTTAGTTGAATGCACAGATCAGAAAGAAGTTTCCCGGAATGCTTCCGTGTAGTTTTTAGGGGAAGATATTTCGTTTCTCACCGTAGGCCTTAATGTTCTCCATATGTCCCCTTGCAGATTCTACAACTAGATTGTTTCAAAACTACTCAATCAGAAGTAAGGTTCAACTCTGTTCGTTGAATGCACAGATCAGAAAGATGTTTCGCAGAATGCTTCTGTGTAGTTTTTATATGAAGTTATTCCTTTTTCCATGATAGGCCTCAAAGTGCTCCAAATGTCCACTTGCAGTATATACAGAAAGTGTGTTTATATGGGAAGATATATCTTTTTCCACGAGAGGCCTCAATGTTCTCCAAATATCCACTTGCAGATTCTACCAATAGAGGGCTTCAAATCTGCTCAATCAAAAGTAAGGTTCAACTCTTTTAGTTGAATGCACAGTTCAGAAAGTAGGTTCACAGAATGCTCCCGTGTAGTTTTTAGGGGAAGATATTTCGATTGTCACCGTAGGCCTCAACGTTCTCTGAATGTCCCCCTGAATATTCTACATATAGAGTGCTTCAAAACTGCTCAATCAAAAGTGGGGTTCAACTCTGTTAGTTGAATGCACAGATCAGAAAGAAATTTCACAGAATGCTTTCATGGAGTTTTTAGGGGAAGATATTTCTTTTTTCAACATAGGCCTCAATTTTCTCCATATGACCCCTTGCAGATTCTACAAATAGAGTGTTTCAAAACTGCTCAATCAAAATCAAGCTTAAACTCTGTTAGTTGGATGCACAGATCAGAAAGAAGTTTCACAGAATGCTTCTGTGTAGTTTTAATTTTAAGATATTCCTTTTTCTACGATAGGCCTCAAAGCCCTACAAATGTCCACATGCAGTTTATACAGGAAGAGTGTTCCAAAACTGCTCAATCAAAAGTAAGGTTCAACTCTGTTAGTTGAATGCACTGATCAGAAAGAAGTTTCACAGAATGCTTCTGTTAGTTTTTATTTGAAGGTATTCATTTTTCCAGGATCGTCTTCAAAGCGCTCCAAATGTCCACTTGCAGTTTATACAGAGTGTCTCAAACTGCTCAATCAAAAGAAAGGTTAAACTCTGTTAGTTGAATGCACAGATCAGAAAGAAGTTTCACAGAATGCTACCTTGTTGTTTTAGATGAAGATATTTCATTTTTCACCATAGGCCTCAATGTTCTCCAAATGTCCACTTGCAGATTCTACAAAAAGTGTTGTTCAAAACTGCTCAATCAAAACGAAGGTTAAACTCTGTTAGTTGAATGCACAGATCAGAAAGAAGTTTCACAGAATGCTTCTGTGTAGCTTTCATGGGAAGATATTACGTTTTCCATGATAGTCCTCAATGTTCTCCAAATATCCACATGCAGATTCTACAAATAGAGTGTTTCAAAACTGCTCAATCAAAAGTAAGGTTCAGCTCTGTTTGTTGAATGCACAGTTCAGAAAATAGATTCACAGAATTCTTCCATGTAGTTTTTAGGGAAGATATTTCATTTCTCACCATAGGCCTCAAAGTTCTCCATATCTTCCCTTCCATATTCTACAAATAGAGTGTTTCAAAACTGCTGAATCAAAAGTGAGGTTCAACTCTGTTTGTTGAATGCACAGATCAGAAAGAAGTTTCAGAGAAGGCTTCCGTGTAGTTTTCAGGGGAAGATATATCTTTTTTCACCGTAGGCCTCAATTATCTTCAAATATCCACTTGCAGATACTACAAATGGATTGTTTCAGAACTGCTCCATCAAAAGTAAGGTTCAACTCCATTAGTTGAATGCACAGATCAGAAAGAAGTTGCAAAGAATGCTTCCGTGTAGTTTTTCGGGGAAGATATTTCTTTTTTCACCATAGGCCCCAATGTTCTCCAAATGTTCACTTGCAGATTCTACAAAAAGAGTGTTTCAATACTGCTCAATCAAAAGTAAGGTTCAACTCTGTTAGTTGAATGCACAGATAAGAAAGAAGTTACACAGAATATTTCTGTGTAGTTTTTATTTGAAGATATTCCTTTTTCCACGATAGGCCTCAAAGCCCCCCAAATGTCCACTTGCAGTTTATACAGAAAGAGTGTTTCAAAACTGCTGAATCAAAAGTAGGGCTCCACTGTGTTAGTTGAAGGCACAGTACAGAAAGAAGATTCACAGAATGCTTCCGTGTAGTTCTTAGAGTAAGATATTTCGTTTCTCACTGTAGACTTCAATGTACGCCATATGTCCCTTTGCAGATTCTACAAATAGAGTGTTTCAAAACCACTCAATCAAAAGTAAGGTTCAACTCTGTTAGTTGAATGCACAGATCAGAAAGAAGATGCCCGGAATGCTTCCGTGTAGTTTTTAGGGGAAGATATTTCGTTTCTCACCGTAGGCCTCAATGTTCTTCATATGTCCCCTTGCAGATTCTACAACTAGATTGTTTCAAAACTACTCAATCAGAATTAAGGTTCAACTCTGTTCGTTGAATGCACAGATCAGAAAGAAGTTTTGCAGAATGCTTCTGTGTAGTTTTTATTTGAAGTTATTCCTTTTTCCAGGATAGGCCTCAAAGCGCTCCAAATGTCCACTTGCAGTATATACAGAAAGTGTGTTTCAAAACTGCTCAATCAAATTTAAGGTTTAACTCTGTTAGTTGAATGCTCAGATTAAAAAGAAGTTTCACAGAATGCTTCTGTGAAGTTTTTATGGGAAGATATATCTTTTTGCATGAGAGGCCTCAATATTCTCCAAATATCCACTTGCAGATTCTACAAATAGAGTGTTTCAAAACTGCTGAATCAAAAGTAAGGTTCAACTCTGTTAGTTGAATGCACAGTTCAGAAAGTAGATTCACAGAATGCTCCCATGTAGTTTTTAGTGGAAGATATTTCGTTTCTCACCATAGGCCTCAATGTTCTCTGAATGTCCACCCGCATATTGTACAAATAGAGTGCTTCAAACTTCTCAATCAAAAGTGGGGTTCAACTCTGTTAGTTGAATGCACAAATCAGAAAGAAGTTTTACACAATGCTTCCGTGTAGTTTTTAGGGGAAGATATATCTTTTTTCACCGTAGGCCTCAATTATCTTCAAATGTCCACTTGCAGATACTACAAATGGATTGTTTCAGAACTGCTCCATCAAAAGTAAGGTTCAACTCTATTAGTTGAATGCACAGATCAAAAAGATGTTCCACAGAATGCTTCCGTGTAGTTTTTAGGGGAAGATATTTCGTTTTTCACCATACGCTTCAAAGTTCTCCAAATGTCCACTTCCAGTTTCTACAGAAAGGGTGTTTCAAAACTGCTCAATCAAAAGTAAGGTTCAGCTCTGTTAATTGTATGCACAGATCAAAAGACGTTCCACAGAATGCTTCCGTGTAGTTTTTAGGGGAAGATATTTCATTTCTCACCCTAGACCTCAATGTTCTCCATATGACCCCTTGCAAATACTACAAATAGAGTGTTTCAAAACTGCTCAATCAAAAGTAAGTTTCAACTCTGTTAGTTGAATACACAGATCAGAAAGAAGTTTCTCAGAATGCTTCTGTGTAGTTTTTAGGGGAAGATATTTCGTTTTTCACCGTAGGCCTCAATGTTCTCAAAATGTCTACTTGCAGATTGTACAAATAGAGTGTTTCAAAACTGCTCCATCAAAAGTAAGGTTCAACTCCGCTACTTTAATGAGCAGACCAGAAAGAAGTTTCCCAGAATGCTTCCGTGCAATTTTTAGGGGAAGATGTTTCGTTTTTCACCGTATTCCTCAATGTTCTCCAAATGTCCACTTGCAGTTAATACAGACAGAGTGTTTCAAAACTGCTCAACCTAAAATAAGGTTAAACTCTGTGAGTTGAATGCACAGATCAGAAAGAAGTTTCACACAATGCTTCTGTGTAGTTTTTAGTGGAAGATATTTCTTTTTTCACCATAGGCCTCAATGTTCTCCAAATGTCCACTGGCAGATCCTTCAAAAAAGGTGTTTCAAAACTGCTCAATCAAAAGTAAGGTTCAAATCTGTTTGTTGAATGCACAGATCAGAAAGAAGTTTCACAAAATGTTTCTGTGTAGTTTTTATTTGAAGATATTCCATTTTCCACGATAGGCCTCAAAGTGCTCCAAATGTTCACTTGCAGGTTATACAGAAAGAGTGTTTCAAAACTGCTCAATCAAAAGTAAGGTTAAACTAAGTTGTTTCAATGCACAGTTCAGAATGAAGTTTCACAGAATGCTTCCATGTAGTTTTTAGGGGAAGATATTACTTTTTCCACCATAGGCCTCCATGTTCCCCAAATGTCCACTTGCAGATTCTAAAAAAACCGTTTTTCAAAACTGCTCAATCAAAAGTAAGTTTTTAACTCTGTTTGTTGAATGCACAGATCAGAAAGAAGATTCACAGAATGCTTCTGTGAAGTTTTTATTTGAAAATATTTCTTTTTCCGGGATAGGTCTCAAAGAGCTCCAAATGTCCACTTGCAGTTTGTACAGAAAGAGTGTTTCAAAACTGCTCAATCGAAAGTAAGGTTCAACTCCGTTAGTTGAATGCACTGATCAAAAGAAATTTCACAGAATGCTTCTGTGCAATTTTTAGGGGAAGATATTTTGTTTATCACAGTAGGCCTCAATGTTCTCCATATTTCCACTTGCACGTTCTACAAATAGAGTGTTTCAAAACTGCTCCATCCAAAGTAAGGTTCAACTCTGTTAGTTGAATGCACAGATCAGAAAGAACTTTCACTGAATGCTTCCGTGTAGTTTTAGGGGAAGATAATTCGTTTTTCACTGTAGGCCTCATTGTCCTCCAAATATCCACTTGCAGATTCTACAAATAAAGTGTTTCAGAACTGCTCCATCAAAAGTAAGGTTCAACTCCATTAGTTGAATGCACAGATCAGAAAGTAGTTTCACAGAATGCTTCCATGTAGTTTTTAGGGGAAGATATTTGTTTTTTCACCATAGGCCTCCATGTTCTCAAAATGTCCACTTGCAGATTCTACAAAAAGAGTGTTTCAAAACTGCTCTATGAAATGTAAGGTTCAACTCTGCTTGTTGAATGCACAGATCAGAAAGAAGATTCACAGAATGCTTCTGTGTAGTTTTTATTTGAAGATGTTCCTTTTTCCGGGATAGGCCTCAAAGCACTCCAAATGTCCACTTGCAGTTTGTACAGAAAGAGTGTTTCAAAACTGCTCAATCAAAAGAAAGGTTCAACTCTGTTAGTTGAATGTACAGATCAAAAGAAGTTTCACAGAATGCTTCCGTGTAGTTTTTAGAGGAAGATATTTGGTTTATCACAGTAGGCCTCAATGCTCTCCACATTTCCAATTGCAGGTTCTATAAATAGAGTGTTTCAACACTGCTCAATCAAAGGTAAGGTTAAACTCCATTAGTGGAATGCACAGATAAGAAAGAAGTTTCACAGAATGGTTCTGTGTAGTTTTTAGGGGAAGATGTTATGTTTATCTTCGGAGGCCTCAATGTTCTCCAAATGTCCACTTGCAGATTCTACAAATAGAGTGTTTCAAAACTGCTCAAACAAAAGTAACGTTCAAATGTGTTAATTGAATGCACAGATCAGAAAAAAGTTTCACAGAATGCTTCCGTGTAGTTTTAGGGGAAAGTTTTTCGTTTTTCACTGTAGGCCTCAATGTTCTCCAAATATCCACTTGCAGATTCGACAAATAGAGTGTTTCAGAACTGCTCCATCAAAAGTAAGTTTCAACTCCGTTAGTTGAATGCACAGATCAGAAAGTAGTTTCACAGAATGCTTCCTTGTAGTTTTTAGGGGTAGATATTTGTTTTTTCACCGTAGGCCTCAATGTTCTCCAAATGTCCACTTGCAGATTCTACAAATAAAGTGTTTCAAAACTGCTCAATCAAAAGTAAGGTTAAACTCCATTAGTTGAATGCACAGTACAGAAAGAAGTTTCACAGAATGCTTCCGTGCAGTTTTCATGGTAAGATTTTTCTTTTTTCACCATAGGCCTCAATGTTCTCCAAATGTCCACTTGCAGATTCTATAAAAAGAGTGTTTCAAAACTGCTCAATCAAAAGTAAGGTTAAACTCTGTTAGTTGACTGCACAGATCAGAAAGAAGTCTCACAGAGTGCTTCAGTGTAGTTTTTAGGGGAAGATATTTCTTTTTTCACCATAGGCCTCAATGTTCTCAAAATGTCCACTTGCAGATTCTACAAAAAGAGTATTTCAAAACTGCTCCATCAAAAGTAAAGTTCAACTCTGTTAGTTGAATGCGCAGATCAGAAAGAAGTTTCACAGAATGCTTCTGTGTAGTTTTCATGGGAAGATATTTCGTTTTTCACCGTAGGGCTCAATGTTCTCCAAATGTCCACTTGCAGATTCTACAAAAAGTGTGTTTCAAAACTGCTGAATCAAAAGAAAAGTTCTACTCTGTTAGATGAATGCAAAGAATGGAAAGTAGTTTCACAATATGCTTCTGTGTAGTTTTAAGTGGAAGATATTTACTTTTATGCAGTACGCATCAATATTCTCAAAATATCCCATCGCAGATTCTACAAAAAGAGTGTTTCAAAACAGCTCAATCAAAGGAAAAGTTCATCTCAGTGAAATGAATTCGCAGATCAGAAAGTAGTTTCACAGAATGCTTCTGTGTAGTTTTTATTGAAGATATATCTTTTTCCACGAAAGTCCTCAATGTTCTCCAAATGTCCACTTGCAGATTCTAGAAATAGAGTGTTTCAAAATTGCTCAATCAAAGGTAAGGTTCACCTCTGTTAGTTGAATGAACAGATCAGAAAGAAGATTCACAGAATGTTTCTGTGTAGTTTTTACGGGAAGCTATTTCGTTTTTCTCCGTAGACCTCAATGTTCTCCAAATGTCCACTTTCAGATACTACAAATAGAGTGTTTCAAAACTGCTTATTAAGAAGTAAGGCTCAACTCTCTTAGTTGAATGCATAGATCAGAAAGAAGTTTCCCAGAATGTTTCCTTGTAGTTTTTAGGGGAAGATATTTCTTTTTTCACCATAGGCCTCAATGTTCTCCAAATATCCACTCGCAGATTCTACAAATAGAGTGTTTCAAAACTGCTCAATCAAAACTAAGGTTAAAATCAGTTAGTTGAATGCACATATCAGAAAAAACCTTCACAGAATGCTTCTGTGTAGTTTTTATTTGAATATAATCCTTTTTTGCACGTTAGGCCTCAAAGCGCTCCAAATGTCCACTTGCAGTTTATACAGAAAGACTGTTTCAAAACTACCCCATCAAAAGAAAGGTTCAACACTGTGAGATGAATGCAGAGAATAGAAAGAAATTTCACAGAAGTATTCTGTGTAGTTTTTACTTGAAGATATTTCGTTTTTCACAATAAGCCTCAAAGATCTCCAATTGTCCACTTGCAGATTCTACTAAAGAGTGTTTCAAAACTGCTCAATCAAAAGTAAGGTTCAACACTGTTAGTTGAATGCACAAATCAGAAAGAAGTTTCACAGCATACTTCTGAGTAGTTTTTATGGGAAGATATTTCATTTTAAACCCTAGACCTCAATATTCTCCAAATATCACCTCGCAGATTCTACAAAAAGAGTGTTTCAAAACAGCTCAATCAAAAGAAAGGTTCAACTGAGTGAAATGAATGCACAGATCAGAAAGTAGTTTCACAGAATGCTTCTGTGTAGTTTTTAAGTGAAGATAAACCTTTCTCCATGATAGGCCTCAATGTTCTCCAAATCTCCACTAGCAGATTCTACAAATAGAGTGTTTCGAAACTGCTCAATGAAAACTAAGGTTAAACTATGTTAGTTGAATGCACAGATCAGAAAGAAGTTTCCCAGAATGCTTCTGTGTAGTTTTTAGGGGAAGATATACCTTTTTTCACCATAGGCCTCACTGTTCTCCAAATATCCAATCGCAGATTCTACAAATAGAGTGTTTCAAAACTGTTCAATAAAAGGTAAGGTTCAACTCTGTTAGTTGAATGCACAGATCAGAAAGAAGTTTCACAGAATACTTCCGTGTAGTTTTATTTGAAGATGTTCCTTTTTCCACGATAGACCTCAAAATGTCCACTTGCATTTTACAAAGAAAGAGTGTTTCAAAACTGCTCAATCCAAAGTTAAGTTTAACTCTGTTAGTTGAATGCACAGATCAGAAAAAAGTTTCACAGAATGCCTCCAGGTAGTTTTTATGGGAAGATATTTCTTTTTTCACCATAGGCCTCAATGTTCTTCAAATGTTCACTTGCAGAATTTTCAAAAAGAATGTTTCAAAACTGCTCAATCAGAGGTAAGTTTCAACGCTGTTAGTTAAATGCACAGAACAGAAATAAGTTTTACATTATGCTTCTCTGTAGCTTTTATGGGATAATATTTCGTTTTTCATTGAAGGCCTCAATATTCTCCAAATGTCCACTTGCAGATTCTACAAATAGAGTGTTCCAAACTGCTTAATCAAAAGTACGGATCAACTCTGTTAATTGAATGCACAGATCAGAATGCAGATTCACAGAATGCTTCTGTGTAGTTTTTATTTAAAGATATTCCTTTTTCCACGATAGGCCTCAAAACGCTCCAAATGTCCACTTGCAGTTTCTACACAAAGAGTGTTTCAAAACTCCTCAATCAAAAGTAATGTTCAACTCTGTTAGTTGAATTCACAGATCAGAAAGAAGTTTCACAGAATGCTTCTCAGTAGTTATTATGGGAAGATATTTTGTTTTTCACTGTGGGCCTCAAAGTTCTCAAAATGTCCACTTGCAGATTCTACAAATAGAGCTTTTCAAAACTGCTCAATCAAAACCAAGGTTAAACTCTCTTAGTTGAATGCACAGATCAGAAAGAAGTTTCACAGAATGCTTCCATGTAGTTTTTATGGGAAGATATAACTTTTTCCAGAATAGGCATCAATGTTCTCCAAATGTCCACTTGCAGATTCTACAAATAGAGTGTTTCATAACTGCTCAATCGAAAGTAAGGTTCAACTCTGTTAGTTGAATGCACAGTTCATAAATAAGATTCACAGAATGCTTCCGTGTAGTATTTAGTGGAAGATATTTCGTTTCACACTGTAGTCCTCAATGTTCTCCATATGTTCCCTTGCAGATTCTACAAATTGAGTGTTTCAAAACTGCTCAATCAAAAGTAGGGTTCATCTCTGTTAGTTGAATGCACAGATCAGAAAGAAGTTTCACAGAATGCTTCCGTGTAGTTTTTAGGGGAAAATATTTATTTTTCCACCATAGGCCTCAATGTTCTCCAACTGTCCACTTGCAGATTCCACAAAAAGAGTGTTTCAAAACTGCTCAATCAAAAGGAACGTTCAACTCTGTTAGTTGAATGCACAGATCAGAAAGAAGTTTCACAGAATGTTTCTGTGTAGTTTTTATTTCAATATATTTCTTTTTCAACGACAGGCCTCATAGCACTCCAAATGTCCAATTGCAGTTTATACAGAAAGAGTGTTTCAAAACTGCTCAATCAAAAATAATGTTCAACTCTGTTAATTGAGTGCACAGTTCAGAAAGAAGATTCACAGAATGCTTCCGTGTAGTTTTTAGGGGAAGTTATTCGTTTCTCACCGTAGGCCTCAATATCCTCCATATGTCCCCTTGCTGATTCTACAAATAGAATGTTTCAAAACTGCTCAATCAAAAGTAAGGTTCAACTCTGTTAGCTGAATGCACAGATAAGAAAGTAATTTCACAGAATGCTTCCGTGTAGTTTTTAGGGGAAGATACTTCTTTTTTAACAAGAGGCCTCAATGTTCTCCAAATGTCCAGATGTAGATCCTACAAATAGTGTGTTTCAAAACTGTTCAGTCAAAAGCAAGGTTCAACTCTGTTAATTGAATGCACAGATTAGAAAGAAGTTTCACAGAATGCTTCCGTGTAGCTTTTAGGGGAAGACATTTCTTTTTTCATCATAGGCCCTAATATTCTCCAAATGTCCAGTTGCAGATTATGCAGAAAGGGTGTTTCAAAACTGCTCAATCAAAAGTAAGGTTCAACTTTGTTTGTTGAATGCACAGATCAGAAAGAAGTTTCACAGAATGCTTCTGTGTAGTTTTTATTTGAAGATATTCCTTTTTCCCCCATAGGCCTCAAAGCGCTCCAAATGTCCACTTGCAGTTTACCCAGATAGAGTGTTGCAAAACTGCTCAATAAAAACTTAGGTTTAACTCTGTTAGTTGAACGCACACATCAGAAACCAGTTTCACAGAATGATTCTGTGTAGTTTTTAGGGCTGGATGAATGCACTGGTCTATTTCTTTTTTCACCACTGGCCTCAATGTTCTTCAAATGTCTGCTTGCGGATTCTAAAAAAAGAGTGTTTCAAAACTGCTCAATCAAAAGTAAGGTTCAACTCTGTTAGTTGAATGCACAGATCAGAATGAAGTTTAACAGAATGCTTCTGTGTAGTTTTAGTTGAAGATATTTCGTTTTTCACCGTAGGCCTCAATGTTCTCAAAATGTCAACTTGCAGGTCCTAAAAATAGAGTGTTTCAAAACTGCTCAATCAAAACTAAGGTTAAACTCTGTTAGTTGAATGCAGAGATCTGAAAGTAGTTTCACAGAATGCTTCTGTGTAGTTTTTTTTTTTTGAATATATTCCTTTTTACACGATAGGCCTCAAAGCGCTCCAAATATCCACTTGCAGTGTATACAGAAAGAGTGTTTCAAAACTACCAATCAAAAGAAAGGTTCAACACAGTGAGATGAAATCAGAGAATAGGAAAAAATTTCACAGATGTATTCTGTGTAGTTTTTACTTCAGAATATTTCGTTTTTCAACCTAGGCCTTCAAGATTTCCAAATGTCCACTTGCAGATTCTACAAAAAGGGTGTTTCAAAACTGCTCTATGAAAAGAAAAGTTCTACTCTGTTGGATGAATGCACAGATCAGAAAGTAGTTTCACAGAATGCTTCTGTGTAGTTTTATGGGAAGATAGGTCATCTTTCACAGTAGACCTTAATGTTCTCCAAATATCCACCTGCAGATTCTACAAAAAGAGTTTTTCAAAACTGCTCCACCAAAAGTAAGGTTCAACTCTGTTATTGAATGCACACATCAGAAAGAAGTTTCATAGAATGCTTCCATGTAGTTTTTATGAGAAGACATTTCTTTTTTAACCAAAGGCCTCAATGTTCACATAATATCCAATTGCAGATTCTACAAAAAGAGTGTTTCAAAACTGCTCAATCAAAAGTAATGTCCAACTCTGTTAGATGAATGCACAGATCAGAAAGAAGTTTCACAGAATGCTTCCGTGTAATTTTTATGGGAAGATATTTCTTTTTTAACCAAAGGCCTCAAAGCTCTAGAAATATCCAATTGCAGATTCAAAAAAAAGCCTGTTTCACAGCTGCAGAATCAAAAGAAATGTTAAACTCTCTGAGATGAATGCACAGTTCATAAAGAAGTTTCACAGATTACTTCTGTGTAGTTTTTATTTGAAGATATTCCTTTTTCCATGATAGGCCTCAAAGCACTCCAAATGTCCACTTGCAGTTTCTACAGAAAGAGTGTTTCAAAACTCCTCAATCAAAAGCAAGGTTGAGCTCTGTTAGCTCAATGCACAGATCAGAAAGAAGTTTCACAGAATGCTTCTGTGTAGTTTTTATTTGAAGATATTCCTTTTTCCATGATAGGCCTCAAAGCACTCCAAATGTCCACTTGGAATTTATACAAGAAGAGCGTTTCAAAACTGTTGAATGAAAAGAAAGGTTGAAGTCTGTGAGATGAATGCAGAGAATAGAAAGTATTTTCAGAGAAATATTCTGTGTATTTTTTACTTGAAGATATTTTTTCACCATAGGCCTCAAAGATCTCCAAATGTCCACTTGGAGATTCTGAAAAAACAGTGTTTCAAAACTACTCAATCAAAAAAAAGGTTCTACTCTGTTAGATGAATGCTCAGATCAGAAAGAAGTTTCACAGGATGCTTCTGTGTAGTTTTTATGGGAAGTTATTTCATTTTTCACCGTTGGCCTCAATTTTCACCAAATATCCACTTGCAGATTCTACAAAAAGAGTGTTTCAAAACTGCTCAATGAAAAGTAAGTTTCAACTCTGTTAGATGAATGCACAGATCAGAAAGAAGTTTCACTGAATGCTTCCGTGTAGTTTTTATTTGAAGATATTTCTTTTTCCACGATAGGCCTCAAAGAGCTCCAAATGTCCACTTGCAGTTTCTACAGAAAGAGTGTTTCAAAACTCCTCAATCAAAAGTAAGGTTCAACTCTGTTATTTGAATGCACAGATCAGAAAGAAGTTTCACAGAATGCTTCTGTGTAGTTTTTATTTGATGATATTCCTTTATCCACGATAGGCCTCAAAGCGCTCCAAATGTCCACTTGCAGATTCTACAAAAAGAGTGTTTCAGAACTGCTCAATCAAAAGAAAGGTTCTACTCTGTGAGATGAATGAACAGAATAGAAAGAAGTTTCAGAGAATGCTTCTGTCTAGTTTTTATGGGAAGATATTTCGTTTTTTAACATAGGCCTCAAGGTTCGCCTAATATCCACTTACAGACTCTACAAAAAGAGTGTTTCAAAACTGTTCAATCAAAGGTAAGGTTCAAACCTGTTAGATGAATGCGCAGATCAGAAAGAAGTTTCACAGAATGCTTCCGTGTAGTTTTTATGGGAAGATACTTCTTTTTTAACCATAGGCCTCAAATCTGTAGAAATATCCTATTGCAGATTCTACAAAAAGTCTTTTTCAAAGCTGCAGAATCAACAGAAAGGTTAAACTCTCTGAGATGAATGCACAGTTCATAAAGAAGTTTCACAGATTACTTCTGTGTAGTTTTTATTTGAAGATAATTCTTTTTCCACGAGAGGCCTCAAAGTGCTCCAAATGTCCACTTGCAGTTTTTACAAAAAGAGTGTTTTAAAACTGCTGAATCAAAAGAAAGGTTCAAGTCTGTGAAATGAATGCAGAGAATAGAAAGATTTTCACAGAAGTATTCTGTGTAGTTTTTACTTGAAGATATTTCGTTTTTCACCATAGGCCTCAAAGATCTCCCAATGTCCACTTGCAGATTCTGCAAAAACAGTGTTTCAAGACTGCTCAATCAAAAGAAAGGTTCTACTCTGTTAGATGAATGCACAGATCAGAAAGATGTTTCACAGAATGCTTCTGCGTAGTTTTTATTTGAAGATATTCCTTTTTCCACGATAGGCCTCAAAGTGCTCCAAATGTCCACTTGCAGATTCGAAAAAAAGAGTGTTTCAAAACTACTCAATCAAAAGAAAGGTTCTACTCGGTTAGGTGAATGCACAGATGAAAAAGAAGTTTCACAAAATGCTTCTGTGTAGCTTTAACTGGAAAATATTTTGCTTTTCAACGTAGGCCTCAATATTCTCCAAATATCCACTTGCAAATTCTAGAAATAGAGTGTTTTTTCAGACTGCTCAATCAAAAGTAAGTTTCAACTCAGTTAGATGAATGTACGGATCAGAAAGAAGTTTCACAGAATGCTTCTGTGTAGTTATTTGAAGATATTCCTTTTTCCACGATAGGCCTCAAAGTGCTCCAAATGTCCACTTGCAGTTTCTACAGAAAGAGTGTTTCAAAACTCCTCAATCAAAAGTAACGTTCAAGTCTGTTATTTGAATGCACAGATCAGAAAGAAGTTTCACAGAATGCTTCTGTGTAGTTTTTATTTGAAGATATTCCTTTTTCCACGATAGGCCTCAAAGCGCTCCAAATGTCGACATGCAGATTCTACAAAAAGAGTCTTTCAAAACTGCTGAATCAAAAGAAAGGTTTTGCTCTGTGAGAAGAATGAACAGAAAAGATAGCAGTTTCACAGAATGCTTCTGTGCAGTTTTTATCAGAAGATATATCGTTTTTCACAGTACGACTCAATGTAAGCCTAATATACACTTGCAGACTCTACAAAAAGACTCTTTCAAAGCTGCACAAACAAAAGAAAGGTTAAACACTCTGAAATGAATGCACAGTTCATAAAGAAGTTTCACAGCTTACTTCTGTGTAGTTTATATTTGAAGATATAACTTTTTCCACGATAGACCTCAAAGCGCTCCAAATGTCCACTTGCAGTTTATCGAAAAAGAGTGTTTCAAAACTGCTGAATCAAAAGAAAGGTGCAAGTCTGTGAGATGAAAGCAGAGAATAGAAAGAATTTTCACAGAAGTATTCTGCGTAGTTTTTACTTGAAGATATTTCGCTTTTCACCATAGGCCTCAAAGATCTCCAAATGTCCACTTGCAGATTCTGCAAAAACAGTGTTTCAAAACTGATCAATCAAAACAAAGGTTCTTCTCTTTTGCATGAATGCACAGATCAGAAAGAAGTTTCACAGAATGCTTCTGTGTAGTTTTAATGGGAAGATATTTCATTTTTCACCATAGGCCGCAGTGTTCTCCAAATGTCCAGGTGCAGATTCTACAAATAGACTGTTTCAAAACTGCGCCTTCAAAACCAAGGTTCAACTAAGTTGAATGCACAGATCAGAAGGAAGTTTCACAGAATTCTTCTGTGTAGTTTTAATGGGAAGATATTTCATTTCTCACCGTAGGCGTCATTGTTCTCCAAATATCCACTTGAAGATTCTACAAAAGGAGTGTTTCAAAACTGATCAATCAAAAGTAAGATTCAACTCAATTAGATGAATGCACAGATCAGAAAGAAGTTTCACAGAATGCTTCTGCGAAGTTCTTATTTGAAGATATTACTTTTTCCATGATAGGCCTCAAAGCGCTCCAAATGTCCCCTGGCAGTTTATACAGAAAGAGTGTTTCAAAACTGCTTAATCAAAAGTTAGGTTCAATTCTGTTAGTTGAAAACACAGATCAGAAAGAAGTTTCACAGAATGTTTCTGTGCCGTTTTTATGGGAAGATATTTCTTTTTTCACCAAAGGCCTCAATGCTCTAGAAATGTTCTATTGCAGATTGTATGAAAAGCCTGTTTCAAAGCTGCACAATCAAAAGAAATTTTCCACGTTCTGAGGTGAATGCACAGTTCATAATGAGGTTTCACAGATTACTTCTGTCTACTTTATATTTGAAGATATTACATTTTCCACGATAGGCCTCAAAGCACTCCAAATTTCCACATGCAGTTTATACAAAAAGAGTGTTCGAAAGCTGCTCCATTAAAAGAAAGGTTCAACTCTGTAACATGAATGCAGAGAATAGAAAAAATTTCCACCGAAATATTTGGTGTACTTTTTCCTTGAAGATATTTCGTTTTTCACCGTAGGCCTCCATGTTCTCCAAATGTCCACTTGCAGATTCTACAAATAGAGTGTTTCAAAACTGCTCAATCAAAACTAAGGTTAAACTCTGTTAGCTGAATGCACAGATCAGAAAGAAGTTTCACAAAATGCTTCAGTGTAGTTTTTATGGGAAGATATTACTTTTTTCACCATAGGCCTCAATGTTCTCCAAATATCCACTTGCAGATTCTACAAAAAGAGTGTTTCAAAACTGCTCAATCAAAAATAAGGTTCAACTCTGTTAGTTGAATGCACAGATCAGAAAGAGGTTTCACAGAATGCTTCTGTATAGTTTTTAGTTGTAGATATTACTTTTTCCACAATAGGCCTCAAAACGCTCCTAATGTCCACATGCAGTTTATACAGAAAGAGTGTTTCAAAACTACTCAATCAAAAGAAAGGTTCAACACTGTGAGATGAATGCAGGGAATAGAAAGAAGTTTCACAGAATGCTTCCATGTAGTATTTATGGGAAGATATTTCATTTTTCAACATAGGCCTCAAAGATCTCCAAATGTCCAATTGCAGATTCTACAAAAAGAGTGTTTCCAAACTGCATAATCAATAGGAAGTTTCTACTGTGTAAGATGAATGCACATATCAGAAAGAAGTTTCACAGAATGCTTCTGTGTGGTTTTAAGTGGAAGGTATTTCGTTTTACACTGTATGCCACAATATTCTCCAAATAACCCGTTGCAGGTTCTACAAAAAGAGTGTATCAAAACAGCTCATTCAAAAGAAAGGTTCAACTCAGTGAGATGAATGCACAGATCACAAAGTGGTTTCACAGAATGCTTCTGTGTAGTTTTTATTTGAAGATATACCTTTTTCCACGATAGGCCTCAAAGCGCTCCAAATGTCCACTTGCAGATTCTACAAAAAGAGTGTTTCAAAACTGCTAAGTCAAAAGAAAGTTTCTACTTTGTGAGATGAATGAACAGAATAGAAAGTAATTTCACAGAATGCTTCTCTGTAGTTTTTATGGGAAGAAGTTTCATTTTTCACCGTAGGTCTCAATATTCTCCAAATGTCCACTTGCAGATTCTACAAATACAGTGTTTCAAAGCTGCTCAATCAAAAGTAAGGTTCAACTCTGTTGGTTGAATGCAGAGATCAGAAACTAATTTCACAGAATGCTTCCATGTAGTTTTAAGGGAAGTTACTTCATTTTTCATCGTAGGCCTCCATGTTCTCCAAATGTCCACTTGCAGATATTACAAATAGAGTGTTTCAAAACTGCTCAATCAAAACTAAGGTTAAAATCTGTTAGTTGAATGCACTGATCAGAAAAAAGTTTCACAGAAACCTTCCGTGTAGTTTTTATTGGAAGATATTTCTTTTTTCACCGTAGGCCTCAATGTTCTCCAAATGTCCACTTGCAGATTGTACAAAAAGAGTGTTTCAAAACTGCTCAATAAAAAGTAAGGGTCAAATCCTTTACTTGAATGCACAGATCAGAAAGAAGTTTCACAGAATGCTTCTGTGTAGTTTTTATTTGAAGTTATACCTTTTTCCACCACTGGCCTCAAAGCGCTCCAAATGTCCACTTGCAGATTCTACAAAAAGGCTGTTTCAAAACTGCTCAATCAAAAGTAAGGTTCAACTCTGTTAGTTGAATACACAGATCCAAAAGAAGTTTCACAGAATGCTTCTGTGTAGTTTTTAGGGGAAGATACTTCATTTTTCACCGTAGCCCTCAATGATCTCCAAATGTCCATTTGCAGATACTACAAACAGAGTGTTTAAAAACTGCTCAATCAAAAGTAAGGTTAAACTCTGCTAGATAAATCCACCGATCAGAAAGAAGTTTCACAGAATGCTTCTGTGCAGTTTTTATGGGAAGATATTTCTTTTTTCACCATAGGCCTCAATTTTCTCCAAATGTCCACTTGCACTTTATACAGAAAGAGAGTTTCAAAACCACCCATTCAAAGGAAAGTTTCAACACTGTGAGATGAATGCAGAGAATAGAAAGAAGTTTCACAGAATGCTTCTGTTTAGTTTTTGTGGGAAGATATTTCATTTTTCATCGTAGGCCTCAATATTCTCAAAATGTCCACTTACAGATTCTACAAATAGAGTGTTTCAAAACTGCTCCATCAAAACTAAGGTTCAACATTGTTTGCTGAATGCACAAATCAGAAAGAAGTTTCACAGAATGCTTCTGGGTAGTTTTTATTTGAAGATATACTTTTTTCCACGATAGGCCTCAAAGGGCTCAAAATGTCCACTTGCAGTTTATACAGAAAGAGTGTTTCAAAACTACCCAATCAAAAGAAAGGTTCAACACTGTGAGATGAATGCAGAGAATAGAAAGAAATTTCCCAGAAGTATTCTGCGTAGTTTTTACTTGAAGATACTACGTTTTTCACCATAGGCCTCAAAGATCTCCAAATGTCCACTTGCAGATTGTACAAAAAGAGTGTTTCAAAACTGCTCAATCAAAAGAAAGTTTCTACTCTGTTCGGTGAGTGCACAGATCAGAAAGTAGTTTCACAGAATAATTCTGTGTAGTTTTAAGGGGAATATATTTCGTTTTAAACAGTATGCCTCAAAATTCTCCAAATATCCCCTTGCAGATTCGACAAAAATAGTTACTCAAAACAGCTCAATACAAAGAAAGGTTCAACTCAGTTAGATGAATGCACAGATCATAAAGTAGTTTCACAGAATGCTTCTGGGTAGTTTTTATTTGAAGATATACCTTTTTCCATGATAGTCCACAACGCGCTCCAAAAGTCCACTAGCAGATTCTACAAAAAGAGTGCTTCAAATCCGCTCAATCAAAAGAAAGGTTCTACTCTGTGAGATGAATGAACAGAAAAGAAAGAAGTTAAACATAATAATTCTGTGTAGTTTTTATGGGAAGATATTACGTTTTTCACCGTAGGCCTCAATGTTCTCCAAATATCCACTTGCAGATTCTACAAAAAGTGTGTTTCAAAACTGCTCAATCAAAAGTAACGTTCAACTCAGTTAGATGAATGCACAGATAAGAAACAAGTTTCACAGAATGCTTCTGACTAGTTTTTATTTGAAGATATTGCTTTTTCCACGATAGGCCTCAAAGCTCTCCAAATGTCAACTTGCAGATTCTACAAAAAGAGAGTTTCAAAACTGCTCAATCAGAAGAAAGATTCTACTCTATTAGATGAGTGAACAGAAAAGAAAGAAGTTTTATAGAATGCTTCTGTGTAGTTTTTATGGGAAGATATTTCGTTTTTCAACAAATGCCTCAACGTTCGCATATATCCACTTACAGATTCTACAAAAAGAGTGTTTCAAAACTGCCCAATCAATAGTAAGGTTCACCTCTGTTAGTTGAATGCACAGATCAGAAAGAAGGTTCACAGAATGCTTCTGTGCACTTTTTATGGGAAGATATTTCTTTTTTAATCATAGACCTCAAATCTCCAGAAATATCCAATTGCAGATTCTACAAAAAGCCTGTTTCAAACCTGCAGAATCAAAAGAAAGTTTAAATTCTCTGAGATGAATGCACAGTTCATTAAGAAATTTCACAGATTAGTTCTGTGTAGTCTTTATTCAAAGATATTCCTTTTTCCACGATAGGCCTCAAAGAGCTCCAAATGTCCACTTGCAGTTTATACAAAAAGAATATATCAAAACTGCTGAATCAAAAGAAAGGTTCAAGTCTGTGAGATGAATGCAGAGAATAGAAAGTATTTTCACAGAAGTATTCTGTGTAGTTTTTACTTGAAGGTATTTCGTTTTTCACCATAGGCCTCAAAGATCTCCAAATGTCCACTTGCAGATTCTGAAAAAACAGTGTTTCAAAACTGCTAAATCAAAAGAAATGTTCTACTCTGTTAGATGAATGCACAGATCAGAAAGCAGTTTCACAGAATGCTTCTGTGTAGTTTTAATGGGAAGATATTTGTTTTTCACCGTAGGCCTCAATGTTCTCCAAATATCCACTTGGAGATTCTACAAAAGGAGTGTTTCAATACTGCTCAATCAAAAGAAAGTTTCAACTCAGTTAGGTGAATGCACAGATCAGAAAGAAGTTTCACAGAAGGCTTTTGTGTAGTTTTTATTTGAAGATATTCCTTTTTCCAGGATAGGCCTCAAAGCACTTCAAATGTCCACTTGCAGATTCTACAAAAAGAGTGTTTCAAAACTGCTCAATCAAAAGAAAGGTTTTACTCTGTGAGATGAATGAACAGAAATGAAAGAAGTTTCACAATATGCTTCTGCGTAGTTTTTATGGGAAGATATTTCGTTTTTCAGCATAGGCCTCAATTTTCGCCAAATATCCACCTGCAGATTCTACGAAAAGTGTGTTTCAAAATTGCTTAATCAAAAGTAAGGTTCAACTCTGTTAGGTGAATGCACAGATCAGAAAGAAGTTTCACAGAAGGCTTCCATGTAGTTTTTATGGGAAGATATTTCTTTTTTCACAATAGGCCCCAAAGATCTAGAAATATCCAATGGCAGATTCTACAAAAAGCCTGTTTCAAAGCTGCACAATCAAAGGAATGTTTAAACTCTCTTAGATGAATGAAGAGTTCATAAAGAAGTTTCACAGATTCTTTCTGTGTAGTTTTTAATAGAAGATACTTCTTTTTCCACGATAGCCCTCAAAGCACTCCAAAGGTCCACTTGCAGTTTATACAAAAAGAGTGTTCCAAACTGCTGAATTGAAGGAAAGGTTCAATTCTGTGAGATGAATGTTGAGAATAGAAAGAATTTTTACAGAAGTATTCTGTGTAGTTTTTACTTGAAGATATTTCGTTTTTCCCCATAGGTCTCAAAGATCTCCAAATGTCCACTTGCAGATTCTGCAAAAAGAGTGTTTCAAAACTGCTCAATCAAAAGGAAGGTTCTCCTCTCTTAGATGAATGCACAGATCAAAAAGTAGTTTCACAGAACACTTCTGTGTAGTTTTAATGGGAAGATATATAGTCTTTCACCGGAGGCCTCAATTTTCTCCAAATATCCAGTTGCAGATTCTACAAAGAGTGTTTCAAAACTCCTCAATCAAAAGAAAGGTTCAACTCAGTTACATGAATGCACAGATCAGAAAGAAGTTTCACAGAATGCTTCTGCGTAGTTTTTATTTGAAGATATACCTTTTTCCACGATAGGCCTCAAAGCGCTCAAAATGTCCACTTGCAGATTCTACAAAAAGAGTGTTTCAAAAGGCTCAATCAAAAGTAAGGTTCAGCTCTGTTAGATGAATGCACAGATCAGAAAGAAGTTTCACAGAATGCTTCTGTGTAGTTTTTATGGGAAGATATTTCGTTTTTAACCATAGGCCTCAAAGCTCTAGAAATATCCAATTGCAGATCCTCCAAAAAGCCTATTCCAAAGCTGCACTATCAAAAGAAAGTTTAAATTCTCTGAGATGAATGCACAGCTCATAAAGAAGTTTCACAGATTACTTCTTTGTAGTATTTATTTGAAGATATTCCTTTTTCCACGACAGGCCTCAAAGCGCTCCCAATGCCCACTTGCAGATTCTACAAAAGGAGTGTTTCAAAACTGCTCAATCAAAAGAAAGGTTCTACTCTGTGAGATGAATGAACAGAAAAGAAAGAAGTTTCACAGAATGATTCTGTGTAGTTTTTATGGGAAGATATTTCGTTTTTTACCGTAGGCCTCAAAGTTCGCCAAATATCCACTTGCAGATTCTACAAAAAGAGTGTTTGACAACTGCTCAATCAAAAGAAAGATTCTACTCTGTTAGATGAATGCACAGATCTGAAAGTAGTTTCACAGAATGCTTCTGTGTAGTTTTTATGCGAAGTTATTTCTTTTTTCATCGTAGGCTACAAAACTCTAGAAATATCCAATTGCAGATTCTCCAAAAAGATGGTGTCAAAACAGCTTAATCAAAAGAAAACTTCAACTCAGTGAGATGAATGCACAGATAAGAAAGTAGTTTCACAGAATGCTTCTGTGTAGTTTTTATGTGAAGACAAACTTTTTTCCATGATAGGCCTCAAAGGGCTCCAAATGTCCCCTTGCAGATGCTACAGGAAGAGTGTTTTAAAACTGCTCAGTCAAAAGAAAGGTTCTACTTTTTGAGGTGAATGAATAGAATGGAAAGAAGTTTCACAGAATGCTTCTGTGTAGTTTTTATGGGAAGATATTTCACTTTTCACTACAGTCCTCAATGTACTCCAAATGTCCACTTGCAGATTCTTCAAATAGATTGCTTCAAAACTGCTCAATCAAAAGCAAGGTTAAACACCGTTAGTTGAATGCACAGATCAGAAAGAAGTTTCACAGAATGCTTCTGTGTAGTTTTTATTTGAAGATATTCCTTTTTCCATGATAGGCCTCAAAGCGCTCCAAATGTTCACTTGCATTTTATACAGAAAGAGTGTGTCAAAACTACCCAATCAAAAGAAAGGTTCTACACTGTGAGATGAATGCAGAGAATAGAAAAAATTTCCCAGAAGTATTCTGTGTAGTTTTTATTTGAAGATATTTTGTTTTACACAATAGGCCTGAAAAATCTCCAAATGTCCACTTGCAGAATCTACAAAAAGAATGTTTCAAAACTGCTGAATCAAAATAAAGGCTCTACTCTGTTAGAGGAATGCATAGATCAGAAAGTAGTTTCACAGAATGCTTTTGTGTAGTTTTAAGGGGAAGATATTTCGTTTTACACAGTATGCCTCAATATTCTCCAAATATCCCCTTGCAGATTCTATGAAAAGAGTGTTCAAAACCGCTCAATCAAGAGAAAGGTTCAACTCAGTGATATGAATGCACAGATCAGAAAGTAGTTTCACAGAACGCTTTCTTGTAGTTTTTATTTGAAGACATACCTTTTTCCACGATAGACCTCAAAGGACTCCAAATGTGCACTTGCAGATTCTACAAAAAGAGTGTTTCAAAACTGCTCTGTCAAAAGTAAGGTTCAACTCTGTTAGTTGAATGCACAGATCAGAAAGGAGTTTCACCGAATGCTTCCGTGTAGTTTTTATGGGAATTTATTTCTTTTTTTACCAAAGGCCTCAATGTTCTCGAAGTGTCCACATGCACATTCTACAAAAAGAGTGTTTCAAAACTGCTCAATCAAAAGTAAGGTTCAACTCTGTTAGTTGAATGCACAGATCAGAAAGAAGTTTCACAGAATGCTTCTCTGTAGTTTTTATTTGAAGATATTCCTTTTTCCACGATAGACCTCATAGCGCTCCAAATGTCCAGTTGCAGTTTATACAGAAAGAGTGTTTCAGAACTACCCAATCAAAACAAAGGTTTAACACTGTGAGATGAATGCAGAGAATAGAAAGAAATTTCACAGAACTATTCTGTGTAATTTTTACTTGAAGATATTTCGTTTCTCACCATAGGCCTCAAAGATCTCCAAATGTCCACTTGAAGATACTACAAAAAGTGTGTTTCAAAACTGCTCAATCAAAAGAAAGGTTCTATTCTGTTAGATGAATGCACAGATCAGAAAGTAGTTTCACAGAATGCTTCTGTGTAGTTTTAAGGGGAAGATATTTCGTTTTACGCAGTCTGCATCAATATTTTTCAAGTATCCCCTTGCAGATTCTACAAAAAGAGTGTTTCAAAAGAGCTCAATCAAAAGAAAGATTCAACTCAGTGAGAAGAATGCACAGATCAGAAAGTAGTTTCACAGAATGTTTCTGTGTAGTTTTTATTCGAAGATATACCTTTTTCCACGATAGGCCTCAAAGCGCTCCAAATGTCGTCTTGCAGATTCTACTAAAAGAGTGTTTCAAAACTTCTCAGTCAAAAGAAAGTTTCTACTGTGTGAGATGAACGAACAGAATAAAAAGAAGTTTCACAGAATGCTTCTGTGTAGTTTTTGTGGGAAGATATTTTGTTTTTCACCGTAGGCCTCAATGTTCTCCAAATGTCCACTTGCAGATTCTACAAATAGAGCGTTTCAAAACTCCTCAATCAAAAGTACGGTTCAACTCTGTTAGTTGAATGCACAGATCAGAAAGAAGTTTCACAGAATGCTTCCATGTAGTTTTTAGGGGGAGATGTTTCGATTTCCACCGTAGGCCTCAATCTTCACCAAATGTCCACTTGCAGATTCTTCAAAAAGTTTTTTTCAAACCTGCTCAATGAAAAGTAAGGCTCAACTCGGTTATTTGAATGTGCAGATCAGAAAGAAGTTTCACAGAATGCTTCTGTGTAGTTTTTTTTTGAAGATATTACGTTTTCCATGATATGCCTCAAAGCGCTCCACATGTCCACTTGCAGTTTATGCAGAAAGAGTATTTCAAAACTACACAATCAAAAGAAGGTTTCAACACTGTGAGATGAATGCAGAGAATAGAAAGAAATTTCACAGAAATATTATGTGTAGTTTTTACTTGAAGATATTTTGTTTTTCACCATAGGCATCAAAGATCTCCAAATGTCCACTTGCAGATTCTACAAAAAGAGTGTTTCAAAACTGCTCAATCAAAAGAAAACTTCTACTCTGTTAGATGAATGCACAGATCAGAAAGTAGTCTCACAGAATGCTTCCATGTAGCTTTAAGGGGAAGATATTTCGTTTTTCACAGTATGCCTCAATATTCTCCAAATATCCCCTTGCAGGTTCTACAAAAATAGTGTTTCAAAACAGCTCAATGTAAAGAAAGGTTCAACTCAGTGAGATGATTGCACAGATCAGAAAGTAGTTTCACAGAATGCTTCTGTTTACTTTTTATTTGAAGATGTAGCTTTTTCCACGATAGGCGTCAAAGCGCTCCAAATGTCCACTTGCAAATTCTACAAAAAGTGTGTATCAAAATTGTTCAGTCAAAGGAAAGGTTCTAATTTGTGAGATGAATGAACAGAATAGAAAGTAGTTTCACAGAATGATTCTGTGTAGTTTTTATTTGAAGATATTCCTTTTTTCAGCATAGGCCTCAATGTTCTCCAAATGTCCACTTGCAGATTCAACAAACAGAGTGTTTCCAAACTGCTCAATCAAAACTAAGGTTCAACTCTGTTGAATGCACAGATCAGAAAGAAGTTTCACAGAATGCTTCCATTTAGTTTTTAGGGGAAAATATTTCGTTTTTCACCATAGACCTAAATGTTCTCAAAATGTCCACTTGCAGATTCTACAAAAAGAGTGTGTCAAAACTGCTCAATCAAAAGTAAGGTTCAAGTCTGTTAGTTGAATGCACAGTTCGGAAAGAAGTTTCACAGAATGCTTCTGTATAGTTTTTATTTCAAGATATTCCTTTTTCCACGGTAGGCCTCAAAGCGCTGCAAATGTCCAATTGCAGTTTATACAGAAAGAGTGTTTCAAAACTGTTCAATCAAAAGTAAGGTACAACTCTGTTGCTTGAATGCACAGATCAGAAAGTAGTTTCACAGTATGCTTCCGTGTAATTTTTAAGGGAAGATACTTCGTTTTTCACCATAGGCCTCAATGGTCTCCAAATGTCCACTTGCAGATTCTACAAATAGAGTGTTTCAAAACTGCTCAGTCAAAACTAAGGTTAAAATCTGTTAGTTGAATGCACAGATCAGAAAGTAGTTTCACAGATTGATTCCGTGTAGTTTTTATGGGAAGATATTTCTTTTTTCACCGTGAGCCTCAATGTTCTCCAAATATCCACTTGCAGATTCTACAAAACGTGTGATTCAAACCTGCTCAATCAAAAGTAAGGTTCAACTCTGTTAGTTTAATGCACATATCAGAAACAAGTTTCTCAGAATGCTTCTGTGTAGTTTTTATTTGAAGATATTCCTTTTTCCACGATAGACCTCAAAGCGCTCCAAATGTCCACTTGCAGTTTATAAAGAAAGAGTGTTTCAAAACTACCCAATCAAAAGATAGGTTCAACACTGTGAGATGAATGCAGAGAATAGAAACAAATTTCACAGAACTATTCTGTGTAGTTCTTACTTGAAGATATTTTGTTTTTCACCATAGGCCTCAAAGATCTCCAAATGTCCACTTGCAGATTCTACAAAAAGAGTGTTTCAAAACTGCTCAATCAAAAGAAAACTTCTATTCTGTTAGCTGAATGCACAGATCAAAAAGTAGTTTCACAGAATGCTTCCATGTAGCTTTAAGGGGAAGATATTTCATTTTTCACTGTATGCCTCAATATTCTCCAAATATCCCCTTGCAGGTTCTACAAAAATAGTGTTTCAAAACAGCTCTATCCAAAGAAAGGTCCAACTCAGTGAGATGAATGCACAGATCAGAACGTAGTTTCACAGAATGCTTCTGTGTGGTTTTTATTTGAAGATATAACTTTTTCCATGATAGGCCTCAAAGCGCTCCAGATGTCCACTTGCAGATTCTACAAAAATCGTGTTTCAAAACTGTTCAGTCAAAAGAAAGGTTCTACTTTGTGAGATGAATGAATAGAATAGAAAGAAGTTTCACAGAATGTGTCTGTGTAGTTTTTATGGGAAGATGTTTCGTTTTTCACCGTAGGCCTCAATATTCTCCAAATGTCCACTTGCAGATTCTACAAAAAGAGTGTTTCAAAACTGCACAACCAACAGTATGGTTCAACTCTGTTAGTTGAATGCACAGATCAGAAAGAAGTTTCACAGAATGCTTCCGTGTAGTTTTTAGGGGAATATATATCGTTTTTCACCGTAGGCCTCAATGTTCTCCAAATGTCCACTTGCAGATTCTACAAATAGATTGTTTCAAAACTGCCCAATCAAAACTAAGTTTGAACTCTGTTAGTTGAATGCACAGATTGGAAAGAAGTTTGACAGAATGCTTCCATGTAGTTTTTATTGGAAGATATTTCTTTTTTCACCATAGGCCTCAATGTTCTCATAATGTCCACTTGCTGATTCTACAAAAAGTGTGTTTCAAAACTGCCCGATCAAAAGTAATGTTCAACTCTGTTTGTTGAAGGCACAGATCAGGAAGAAGTTTCACAGAATGCTTCTGTGTTGTTTTTATTTGAAAATATTTCTTTTTCCACGATAGGCCTCAAAGGTCTCCAAATGTCCATTTGCAGTTTACACAGAAAGAGTGTTTCAAAACTACCCAATCAAAAGAAAGGTTCAACACTGTGAGATGAATGCAGAGAATAGTAGGAAATTTCACAGAAGTATTCTGTGTAGTGTTTGCTTGAAGATATTTCATTTTTCACCCTAGACCTCAAACATTTCCAAATATCCAATTGCAGATTATACAAAAAGAGTGTTCCAAAACTGCTGAATCAAAAGAAAGGTTCCACTCTGTTAGATGAATGCACAGATCAGAATGTAGCTTCAAAGAATGCTTCTGTGACGTTTTAAGGGGAAGATATTTCATTTTACACCGTATGCCTCAATATTTCATTTTTCACCCTAGACCTCAAACATTTCCAAATATCCAATTGCAGATTATACAAAAAGAGTGTTCCAAAACTGCTGAATCAAAAGAAAGATTCCACTCTGTTAGATGAATGCACAGATCAGAATGTAGCTTCAAAGAATGCTTCTGTGACGTTTTAAGGGGAAGATATTTCGTTTTACACCGTATGCCTCAATATTCTCCATATATCCCCTTGAACATTCTACAAAAAGAGTGTTTCAAAACAGCTGAGTCAAAAGGAAAGTTCAACTCAGTGAGATGAATTCACAGATCAGAAAGTAGTTTCACAGAATGCTTCTGTGTAGTTTTTATTTGAAGATATACCTTTTTCCACGATAGGCCTCAAAGCACAGCAAATGTCCACTTGCAGATTCTACAAAAAGAGTGTTTCAAGCATGCTCCATCAAAAGAAAGGTTCTACTTTGTGAGATAAATGAACATAATGGAAAGAAGTTTCACAGAATGCTTCTGTGTAATTTTTATGGGAAGATATTTCGTTTTTCACCGAAGGCCTCAGTGTTCTCCAAATGACCACTTGCAGATTCTACAAATAGAGTATTTCAAAACTGTTCAACCAAGGTAACATTCAACTCTGTTAGTTGAATGCACACATCAGAAAGAAGTTTCACAGAATGCTTCCATGTAGTTTTTAGGGGAGGATATTTCGTTTTTCACCATAGGCCTCTATGTTCTCCAAATGTCCACTTACAGATTCTACAAATAGAGTTTTCAAAACTGCTCAATCAAAACTAAGGTTCCACTCTGTTAGTTGAATGCACCGGTTAGAAAGAAGTTTCACAGAATGCTTCCGTGTAGTTTTTAAGGGAAGATATTTCTTTATTCACCATAGGCCTGAATGTTCTCCAAATTGTCCACATGCAGATTCTACAGAAAGAGTGTTTCAAAAATAGTCAATCAAAAGTAAGGTTCAACTCTGTTAGTTGAATGCACAGATCAGAAAGTTGTTTCACAGAATGCTTCCGTGTAGTTTTTGTTTGAAGATATTCCTTTTTCCATGATAGGCCTCAAAGAGCTCCAAATGTCCACTTGCAGTTTATACAGAAAGAGTGTTTCAAAACTACCCAATCAAAAGAAAGGTTCAACACTGTGAGTGGAATGCTGAGAATAGAAAGAAATTTCACAGAAGTATTCTGTGTAGTTTTTACCTGAAGATATTTCATTTTTCACCATAGGCCTCAAATCTCTAGAAATATCCAATTGCAGATTCTACAAAAATTCTGTTTCAAAGCTGCACAATCAAAAGAAAGGTTAAACTCTCTGAAATGACTCCACTGTTCATAAAGAAGTTTCACAGATTACTTCTGTGTAGTTTTTATTTGAAGATATTCCTTTTTCCACAATAGGCCTGAAAGCGCTCCAAATATCCACTTGCAGTTTCTAGAGAAAGAGTGTTTCAAAACTCCTCAATCAAAAGTAAGGTTCAACTGTGTTAGTTGAATGCACAGATCAGAAAGAAGTTTCACAGAATGCTTCTGTGTAGTTTTTATTTGAAGATATTCCTTTTACCGTGATAGACCTCATAGCGCTCCAAATGTCCACTTGCAGTTTATACAGAAAGAGTGTTTCAAATCTCCTCAATCAAAAGTAAGGTTCAACTCTGTTAGTTGAATGCACAGATCGAAAGAAGTTTCACAGAATGCTTCTCTGTAGTTTTTATTTGAAGATATTCCTTTTTCCACGATAGGCCTCATTGTGCTCCGTATGTCCACTTGCAGTTTATACAAAAATAGTATTCCAAACTGCTGAATCAAAGGAAAGGTTCAAGTCTGTGAGATGAATGCAGAGAATAGAAAGAATTTTCACAGAAGTATTCTGTGTAGTTTTTGCTTGAAGATATTTCGTTTTTCACCACTGGCCTCAAAGAAATCCGAATGTCCTCTTGCAGATTCTGCAAAAAGAGTGCTTCAAAACTGCTCAATCAAAAGATAGGCTCTACTCTGTTAGATGAATGCACAGATCAAAAAGAAGTTTCACAGAATGCTTCTGTGTAGTTTTAATGGGAAGATATTTTGTTTTTCACCATAGGCCTCAATGTTCTCAAATTTACACTTGCAGATTCTACAAAAAGAGTGTTTCAAAGCTGCTCAACCAAAAGTAAGGTTCAACTCAGTTAAATGAATGCACAGATCAGAAAGAAGTTTCACAGAATGCTTCTGTGTGGTTTTTATATGAAGATATTCCTTTTTCCTCTATATGCCTCAAAGCGCACCAAATGTCCACTTGCAGATTCTACAAAAAGAGTGTTTCAAAACTGCTCAATCAAAAGAAAGGTTCTACTCTGTGAGATGAATGAACCGAAAAGAAAGAACTTTCAGAGAATGCTTCTGTATAGTTTTTAGGGGATGATATTTCTTTTTTCACCGTTGGCCTCAATGTTTGCCAAATATCCACTTGCAGATTCTACAAAAAGAGTGTTTCAAAACTGCTCAATCAAAAATCATCTTCGACTCAGATGAATTTACAGATCAGAAAGAACTTTCACAGAATGCTTCCATGTAGTTTTTATGGGAAGATATTTCTTTTTTCACCATAGGCCTCAAATCTCTAGAAATATCCAATTGTAGATTCTTCAAAAAGCGTTTTTCAAAGCTGCACAATCAAAAGAAATGTTAAACTCTCTGAGATGAATGTACAGTTCATAAAGAAGTTTCACAGATTACTTCTGTGTAGTTTTGATTTGAAGATATTCCTTTTTCCATGATAGGACTCAAAGCACTCCAAATGTCCTCTTGCAGTTTATACAAAAATAGTGTTTCAAAACTGCTGAATCAAAAGAAAGCTTCGAGCCAAGATGGCCGAATAGGAACAGCTCCGGTCTCCAGCTCCCAGCCTGAGCAACACAGAAGATGGTTGATTTCTCCATTTCTGCTTGAGGTACTGGTTTCATCTCACTCGGGAGTGCCAAACAGTTGGTGCAGGTCACTCGGTGAAGTGCACTGTGCACGAGCCGAAGCAGGGTGAGGCATTGCGTCACTCAGGAAGCACAAGGGGTCAGGGAGTTTCCTTTCCTAGTCACAGAAATGGGTAGCAGACGGCACCTGGATTATCGGGTCAGTCCCACCCTAATACTGTGCATTTCCAACGGGCCTGGAAAATGCCACACTAAGAGATTGTGTCCTGCACCTGACTGGGAGTGTCCTATGCCCATGGAGCCTCACTGATTGCTAGCACAGCAGTCTGAGATAAAGCTGCAAGGCGGCAGCGATGCTGGGGGTCGGGCGCCTGCCATTGCCCAGGCTTGCTTAGGTAAACAAAGCAGCCAGGAAGCTTGAACTGGGTGGAGCCCTCCACAGCTCAAGGAGGCCTGCCTGACTCTGTAGGCTCCACCTCTGGGGGCAGGGCACAGACAAACAAAAAGTCAGCAGGAACCTCCACAGACTTAAATTTCCCTGTCTGACTGACAGCTTTGAAGAGAGTAGTGGTTCTCTCAGCACGCAGCTGGAGATCTGAGAATGGACAGACTACCTCCTAAAGTGGGTCCCTCACCCCTGAGCAGCCTAACTGGGAAGCACCCCCCCAGTAGGGACAGACTGACATCTCACTTGGCTGGGTACTCCTCTGAGACAAAACTTCCAGAGGAAATATCAGACAGCTGAATTTGTGGTATCACGAAAATACGCTGTTCTGCAGCCACTGCTGCTGACACCCAGCCAAACAGGGTCTGGAGTGGACCTCTAGTAAACTCCAACAGATCTGCAGCTGTGGGTCCTGTCTGGTAGAAGGAAAACTAACAAACAGAAAGGACATCCACACCAAAAACCCATCTGTACATCACCACCATCAAAGACCAAAAGTAGATAAAACCACAAAGTTGGGGACAAAACAGAGCAGGAAAACTGGAAACTCTAAAAAGCACAGCACCTCTCCTCCTCCAAAGGAATGCAGTTCCTCACCAGCAATGGAACAAAGCTGGATGGAGGATGACTTTGTCGAGTTGAGAGAAGAAGGCTTCAGAGGATCAAACTAATCTGAGCTATGGGAGGAAATTCAAAACAATAGCAAAGAAGTTAAAAACTTGAAAAAAATTAGAAGATTGGATAACTAGAATAACCAATGGAGAGAAGGGCTTTAAGGAGCTGATGGAGCTGAAAGCCAAGTTTCGAGAACTACGTGAAGATTGCAGAAGCCTCAGTAGCAGATGTGATCAACTGGAAGAAAGGGTATCGCTGATGGAAGATGAAATGAATGAAATGAAGCAAGAATGGAAGTTTAGAGAAAAAAAGAATAAAAAGAAATGAACAAAGCTTCCAAGAAATTTGGGACTATGTGAAAAGACCAATCTTATGTCTCATTGGTGTACCTGAAAATGACAGGGAGAAGGGAACCAAGTTGGAAAACACTCTGCAAGATATTATCGAGGAGAACTTCCCCAAACTAGCAAGGCAGGCCAACATTCTGATTCAGGAAATACAGAGAACGCCACAAAGATACTCCTCGAGAAGAGCAACTCCAAGACACATAATTGTCAGATTCACCAAAGTTGAAATGAAGGAAAAAATGTTAAGGGCATCCAGAGAGAAAAGTCGGGTTACTCACAAAGCTAAGCCCATCAGACTAACAGCTGATCTCTCTGCAGAAACTCTACAAGCCAGAATAGAGTGGGGGCCGATATTCAACATTCTTAAAGAAAAGAATTTTCAACCCAGAATTTCCTATCCAGCTAATCTAAGCTTCATGAGTGAAGGAGAAATAAAATACTTTACACACAAGCAAATGCTGTGGGATTTTGTCACCACCAGGCCTGCCCTAAAAGAGCTCCTGAAGGAAGCACTAAACATGGAAAGGAACAACCGGTACCAGCCACTGCAAAAACATGCCAAATTGTAAAGACCATCGAAGGTAGGAAGAAACTGCATCAACTAACAAGCAAAATAACCAACTAACATCATAATGACAGGATCAGATTCACACATAACAATATTAGCAATAAATGTACATGGGCTAAATGCTCTAATTCAAAGACACAGACTGGCAAACTTGATAAGGAGTCAGGACCCATCAGTGTGCTTTATTCAGGAAACCCACCTCAAGTGCAGAGACACACATAGACTCAAAATAAAGGGATGGAGGAAGATCTATCAAGCAAATGGAAAACAAAAAAAGGCAGGGGTTGCAATCCTAGTCTCTGATAAAATAGACTTTAAAGCAACAAAGATCAAAAGAGACAAAGAATGCATTACATAATGGTAAAGGGATCAATTCAACAAGAAGACCTAAGTATCCTAAATATGTATGCACCCAACACAGGATCGCCCAGATTCATAAAGCAAGTCCTGAGTGACCTACAAAGGGACTTAAACTCCCACACAATATTAATGGGAGATTTTAACACCCCACTGTCAACATTAGACAGATCAACGAGACAGAAAGTTAACAAGGATATCCAGGAGTTGAACTCAGCTCTACACAAAGTGGACCTAATAGACATCTACAGAACTCTCCACCACAAATCAACAGAATATATATTTATTTCAGCACCACACCACACCTATTCCAAAATTGACCACATAGTTGGAAGTAAAGCTCTTCTCAGCAAATGTCAAAGAACAGAAATTATAACAAACTGTCTCGCAGACCACAGCGCAATCAAACTAGAACTCAGGATTAAGAAACTCACTCAAAACCGCTCAACTACATGGAAACTGAACAACCTGCTCCTGAATGACTATTGGGTACATAATGAAATGAAGGCAGAAATAAAGATGTTCTTTGAAACCAACGAGAACAAAGACACAACATATCAGAATCTCTGGGACACATTCAAAGCAGTGTGTAGAGGGAAATTTATGGCACTAAATGCCCACAAGAGAAAGCAGGAAAGATCCAAAATTGACACCCTAACATCACAATTAAAAGAAATAGAAAAGCAAGAGCAAACACATTCAAAAGCTAGCAGAAGGCTAGAAATAACTAAAATCAGAGCAGAACTGAAGGAAATAGAGACACAAAAAACCCTTCAAAAAATTAATGAATCCAAGAGCTGGTTTTTTGAAAAGATCAACAAAATTGATAGACTGCTAGCAAGACTAATAAAGAAGAAAAGAGAGAAGAATCAAATAGATGCAATAAGAAACGAAAAAGGGGATATCACCACCGATCCCACAGAAATACAGTCTACCATCAGAGAATACTACAAACCCCTCTATGCAAATAAACTAGAAAATCTAGAAGAAATGGATAAATTCCTCGACAAATACACCCTCCCAAGACTAAACCAGGAAGAAGTTGAATCTCTGAATAGACCAACAACAGGTTCTGGAATTGTGGCAATAATCAATAGCTTACCAACCAAAAAGAGTCCAGGACCTGATGGATTCACAGCTGAATTCTACCAGAGGTACAAGGAGGAACTGGTACCATTTCTTCTGAAACTATTCCAATCGATACAAAAAGAGGGAATCCTCCCTAACACATTTTATGAAGCCAGCATCATCCTGATACCAATGCCTGGCAGAGACATAACCAAAAAAGAGAATTTCAGACCAATATCCTTGATGAACATTGATGCAAAAATCCTCAATAAAATACTGGCAAACCAAATCCAGCAGCACATCAAAAAGCTTATCCACCATAATCAAGTGGGCTTCATCCCTGGGATGCAAGGCTGGTTCAACATACGTAAATCAATAAATGTAATCCAGCATATAAACAGAACCAAAGACAAAAACCACATGATTATCTCAATAGATGCAGAAGAGGCCTTCAACAAAATTCAACAACCCTTCATGCTAAAAACTCTCAATAAATTAGGTATTGATGGGACCTATCACAAAATAATAAGAGCTATCTACGACAAACCCACAGACAATATCATACTGAATGGGCAAAAACTGGAATTGTTCCCTCTAAAAACTGGCACAAGACAGGGATGCCCTCTCTCACCACTCCTATTCAACATAGTGCTGGAAGTTCTGGCCAGAGCAATCAGGCAGGAGAAGGAAATAAAGGGTATTCAATTAGGAAAAGAGGAAGTCAAACTGTCCCTGTTTGCAGATGACATGATTGTATATCTAGAGAACTCCATTGTCTCAGCCCAAAATCTCCTTAAGCTGATTAGCAACTTCAGCAAAGTCTCAGGATACAAAATCAATGTACAAAAATCACAAGCATTCTTGTACACCAATCACAGACAAACAGAGAGCCAAATCATGAGGGAACTCCCATTCACAATTGCTTCAAAGAGAATAAAATACCTAGGAATCCAACTTACAAGGGATGTGAAGGACCTCTTCAAGGAGAACTACAAACCACTGCTCAATGAAATAAAAGAGGATACAAACAAATGGAAGAACATTCCATCCTCATGGGTTGGAAGAATCAATATCGTGAAAATGGCCATACTGCCCAAGGTAATTTGTAGATTCAATACCATCCCCATCAAGCTACCAATGACTTTCTTCACAGAATTGGAAAAAACTGCTTTAAAGTTCATATGGAACCAAAAAAGAGCCCGCATCGCCAAGTCAATCCTAAGCCAAAAGAACAAAGCTGGAGGCATCACGCTACCTGACTTCAAACTATACTACAAGGCTACAGTAACCAAAACAGCATGGTACTGGTACCACAACAGAGACATAGATCAATGGAACAGAACAGAGCCCTCAGAAATGATGCCACATATCTACAACTATCTGATCTTTGACAAACCTGACAAAAACAAGAAATGGGGAAAGGATTCCCTATTTAATAAATGATGCTGGGAAAACTGGCTGGCCATATGTAGAAAGCTGAAACTGGATCCCTTCCTTACACCTTATACAAAAATTAATTCAAGATGGATTAAAGACTTAAATGTTAGACCTAAAACCATTAAAATCCTACAAGAAAACCTAGGCAATACCATTCAGGACATAGGCGTGGGCAAGAACTTTATGTCTAAAACACCAAAAGCAAAGGCAACAAAAGCCAAAATTGACAAATGGGATCTAATTAAACTAACGAGCTTCTGCACAGCAAAAGAAACTATAAAAGGGAGAAAATTTTGCAACTACTCACTGACAAAAATCCAGAACTACAAGAATCAAAAAATTAAAAAAAAATTCTCAAAAGAAGATATTTATGCAGCCAAAACACACATGAAGAAATGCTCATCATCACTGGCCATCAGAGAAATGCAAATCAAAACCACAGTGAGATAGCATCTCACACCAGTTAGAATGGCCATCATTAAAAAATCAGGAAACAACAGGTGCTGGAGAGGATGTGGAGAAATAGGAACACTTTTACACTGTTGGTGGGATTGTAAACTAGTTCAACCATTGTGGAAGTCAGTGTGGCAATTCTTCAGGGATCTAGAACTAGAAATACCATTTGACCCAGCCATCCCATTACTGGGTATATACCAAAGGACTATAAATCATGGTGTTTTAAAGACACATGCACACGTATGTTTATTGCAGCACTATTCACAATAGCAAAGAGTTCGAACCAACCCAAATATCCAACAATGATAGACTGGATTAAGAAAATGTGGCACATATACACCATGGAATACTATGCAGCCATAAAAAAAGATGAGTTCATGTCCTTTGTTGGGACATTGATGAAACTGGAAGACATCATTCTCAGTAAACTATCGCAAGGACAAAAAACCAAACAGTGCATGTTCTCATCCATAGGTGGGAATTGAACAATGAGAACTCATGGACACAAGAAGGGGAACATCACACTCCGGGGACTGTTGTGGGGTGGGGCGAAGGGGGAGGGACAGCGTTAGGACATATACCTAATGATAAATGACGAGTTAATGGGTGCAGGAAATCAACATGGCACATGGATACATATGTAACAAACCTGCACATTGTGCACATGTACCCTAAACCCTAAAGTATAATAAAAATAAAAAAAAAATAGAAAGGTTCAAGTCTGTGAGATGAATGCACAGAATAGAAAGAATTTTCACAGAAGTATTCTGTGTAGTTTTTACTTGAAGATATTTCGTTTTTCACCATAGGCCACAAAGATCTCCCAATGTCCACTTACAGATTCTACAAAAAGAGTGATTCAAAACTGCTCAATCAAAAGAAAGGTTCTTCTCTGAGAGATGAGTGCAAAGAACAGAAAGTAGTTGAGCAGAATGTTTCTGGGTAGTTTTTATGGGAAGATATTTCGTTTTTCACCATAGGCCTCAAAGCTCTCCAAGTGTGCACTTACAGATTCTACAAAAAGTGTGTTTCAAAACTGCTCAGTCAAAAGGAAGGTTCACCTCTGTTAGATGAATGCACAGATCAGAAAGTTGTTTCATTGAATGCTTCTGTGTAGTTTTTCTTTGAAGATATTTCGTTTCTCACTATAGGCCTAAGAGTGCTCCAAATGTCCACTGGCAGATTCTAAATAAAGAGTGTTTCAAAACTGCTCAATGAAAACATAGTTTCATCTCTGTAAAATGAAGGTACAGAACAGAAAAAAGTTTCACAGAGTCCTTCTGTGTAATTTTTATGGGAAGATACTTCGTTTCTCACACTAAGCCTCAATTGTCTCCAAATGTCTACATGCAGATTGTAGAAAAAGGGTGTTTCAAAACTACTCAGTCCAAAGAAAGGTTCAATTCTGTTAGATGAATGCAGAGATCAGAAAGAAGTTTCCCAGAATGCTTCTGTGTAGTTTCTATTTGAAGATATTTCCTTTTCCCCATAGGCCTCAAAGCGCTCCAAATGTCCACTTCCAGATTCTACAAAAAGCGGGTTTCAAAACTGCTCAATCAAAAGAAAGGTTCTTCTCTGTGAGAGGAATGCACAGAACAGAAAGACGTTTATCAGAATGCTTCTGGGCAGTTTTTATGGGAAGATATTTATTTTTTCAACACAGGCCTCAAGGCTCTCCAAATCTCCACTTACAGATTCTACAAAAAGAGTGTTTCAACACTGCTCAGTCAAAAGGACGTTTTAACTCTGTTAGATAAATGCACGGGTCAGAGAGATGTTTCATTGAATGCTTCTGTGTAGTTTTTGTTGGAAGATATTTCATTTCTCACCATAGGCCTCAAAGCACTCCAAATGTCCACTTGCAGATTCTACAAAAAGAGTTTTCAAAACTGCTCAATCAAAAGAACAGTTCTTCTCTGTGAGATGAATGCACAGAACAGAAACAATTTTTACAGAATGCTTCTGGGTAGTTTTTATGGGAAGATATTTCGTTTTTCACCATAGGCCTCAATGCCCTCCAAATGTCCACTTACAGATTCTAAAAAAAGAGTCTTTCAACACTGCTCATTCAAAATGAATGTTCAATCTGTTAGATGAATGCACAGATCTGACAGATGTTTCATTGAATGCTTCTGTGTAGTTTTAGTTGGAAGATATTTCGTTTCTCACCATAGGCCTTAAAGCGCTCCAAATGTTCACTTACAGATTCTACAAAAAGAGTGTTTCAAAACTGCTCAGTCAAAAGATAGGTTCATCTCTGTAAAATGAATGCACAGAACAGAAAAAAGTTTCACGGAATCTTTCTGTATAGTTTTTATGGGAAGATATTTCTTTTCTCATCATAGGCCTCAATGCTCTCCAAATCTCTACTTGCAAATTCTAGAAAAAGAGTGTTTCAAAACTGCTCAGTCAAAAGAAACGTTCAACTCTGTTAGATGAATGGATGGATCAGAAAGAAGTTTCACAGAATGCTTCTGTGTAGTTTTTATTTGAAGATATTTTCTTTTTCACCATAAGCCTCAAAGAGCTCCAAATGTCCACTTACAGATTCTACAAAAAGAGTGTTTCAAAACTGCTCAATCAAAAGAAAGATTCTTCTCTGTGAGATGAGTGCAAAGAACAGAAAGAAGTTGAGCAGAATGTTTCTGGGTAGTTTTTATGGGAAGATATTTCATTTTTCACCATAGGCCTCAAAGCTCTCCAAATGTCCACTTACAGAATCTACAAAAAGTGTGTTTCAAAACTGCTCAGTCAAAAGGAATGTTCACCTCTGTTAGATGAATGCAGAGATTAGAAAGATTTTTCATTGAATGCTTCTGTGTAGTTTTTCTTTGAAGATATTTCGTTTCTCACTATAGGCCTAAAAGTGCTCCAAATCTCCACTTGCAGATTCTAAATAAAGAGTGTTTCAAAACTGCTCAATGAAAAGATAGGTTCATCTCTGTAAAATAATGCACAGAACAGAAAGAAGTTTCCCAGAATCCCTCTATGTAGTTTTCATGGGAAGATATTTCGTTTTTTACCATAGGCCTCAAAGCGCTAAAATCATCCCCTTGCAGATCATACAAAAAGAGTGTTTCAAAACTCCTCAGTCTAAGGAAAGATTCAACTCTGTTAGATGAATGCACAGATCAGAAATAAGTTTTACAGAATGCTTCTGTGTAGTTTTTATTTGAAGATATTTCCTTTTTCACCATAGGCCACAAAGCGCTCCAAATGTCCACTTGCAGATTCTACAAAAAGAGTGTTTCAAAACTGCTCACAGTATAGAAAGGTTGTTCTCTGTGAGATGAATGCACAGAACAGCAAGAAGTTTAACAGAATGCTTCCGGGTAGTTTTTATGGGAAGTTACTTCGTTTCTCACCATAGGCTTCAATGTTTTCCCAATGTCTACTTGTAGATCCTAGAAAAAGACTGTTTCAAAATTGATCTTTCAAAAGAAAGTTTCAACGCTGTTAGATGAATGCAGAGATCAGAAAGAAGTTTCACAGAATGCTTCTGTGTAGTTTTTATTTGAAGATATTTCCTTTTTCACCAAAGGACTCAATGCACTCCAAATGTCCACTTCCAGATTCTACAAAAAGCGGGTTTCAAAACTGCTCAATCAAAAGAAAGGTTCTTCACTGTGAGATGAATGCACAGAATAGAAAGACGTTTATCAGAATGCTTCTGGGCAGTTTTTATGGGAAGATATTTATTTTTTCAACACAGGCCTCAAGACTCTCCAAATCTCCACTTACAGATTCTACAAAAAGAGTGTTTCAACACTGCTCAGTCAAAAGAAAGTTTCAACTCTGTTAAATGAATGCAGAGATCAGAAAGATGTTTCATTGAATGCTTCTGTGCGGTATTTGTTGGAAGATATTTCATTTCTCCCCATAGGCCTCAAAGCGCTCCAAATGTCCACTTGCAGTTTCTAAAAAAAGAGTGTTTCAAAACTGCTTAATCAAAAGATAGGTTCTTCTCTGTAAAATGAATGCACAGAACAAAAAGAAGTTTCACAGAATCCTTCTGTGTAGTTTTCATGGGAAATATTTCTTTTTTCACCATAGGCCTCAATGCTCTTCAAATGTTCACTTGCACATTCTACAAAAAGAGTGTTTCAAAGCTGCTAATTCAGAAGAATGTTCAACTCTGCTAGATGAATGCAAAGATCAGAAAGAAGTTTCACAGAATGCTTCTGGGTAGTTTTTATTTGAAGATATTTCCTTTTTCACCTTAGGCCTCAAAGCAGTCCAAATGTCCGATTGCAGATTCTACAAAATGAGTGTTTCAAAACTGCTCAGTGAAAGTTAATGTTCAACTCTGTTAGATCAATGTACAGATCAGAAAGATTTCTGCATTTCTGTTTGAGGTACCGGTTTCATCTCACTAGCGTGTGCCAAACAGTGGCTGCAGGACAGTCGGTGAAGCGCACTGTGCAGGAGCCAAAGCAGGGTGAGACATTGCCTCACTCAGGAAGCACAATGTGTCAGGGAGTTCCCTTTCCTAGTCATAGAAAGGGGTAACAGATGGCACCTGGAAAACCGGTTCAGTCCCACCCTAATACTGCACTTTTCCAATGGGCTGGGAAAACGGCACACTAGGAGATTGTGTCCCGCACCTCGCTCAGAGGGTCCTATGACCACGGAGTCTCGCTGATTGCTAGCACAGCAGTCTGAGATCAAGCTGCAAGGTGGCAGCGAGGCTGAGGGAGGGGTGCCAACCATTGCCCAGGCTTGCTTAGATAAACAAAGCAGCCATTAAGCTCGAACTAGGTGGAGCTGACCACAGATCAAGGAGGCTTGCCTGCCTCTGTAGGCTCCACCTCTGGGGGCAGGTCACAGACAAACAAAAACTCAGCAGGAACCTCCACAGACTTAAATGTCCCTGTCTGACTGACAGCTTTGAAGAGAGTAGTGGTTCTCTCAGCAGGCAGCTGGAGATCTGAGAACGGACAGACTGCCTCCTAAAGTGGGTCCCTCACCCCTGAGCAGCCTAACTGGGAGGCACTCCCCCAGTAGGGACAGACTGACATCTCACTAGGCCAGGTACTCCTCTGAGACAAAACTTTCAGACGAACTATCAGACAGCTGAATTTGTGGTCTCACGAAAATCCACTGTTCTGCAGCCACCGCTGCTGACACCCAGCCAAACAGGGTCTGGAGTGGACCTCTAGTAAACTCCAACAGACCTGCAGCTGTGGGTCCTGTCTGGTAGAAGGAAAACTAACAAACAGAAAGGACATCCACACCAAAACCCATCTGTACATCACCATCATCAAAGACCAAAAGTAGATAAAACCACAAAGATGGGGAAAAAACAGAGCAGAAAAACTGGAAACTCTAAAAAGCAGAGCACCTCTCCTTCTCCAAAGGAATGCAGTTCCTCACCAGCAGCGGAACAAAGCTGGACGGAGGATGACTTTGACGAGTTGAGAGAAGAAGGCTTCAGAGAATCAAACTACTCTGAGCTACGGGAGGAAATTCAAAACAATAGCAAAGAAGTTAAAAACTTTGAAAAAAAATTAGAAGAATGGATAACTAGAAAAAACAATGGAAAGAATGGCTTAAAGGAGCTGATGGAGCTGAAAGCCAAGTTTCAAGAACTACACGAAGATTGCAGAAGCCTCAGTAGCAGATGCGATCAACTGGAAGAAAGGGTATCGCTGATGGAAGATGAAATGAATGAAATGAAGTGACAAGGGAAGTTTAGAGAAAAAAGAATAAAAAGAAATGAACAAAGCCTCCAAGAAATTTGAGACTACGTGAAAAGACCAAACTTACGTCTGATTGGTGTACCTGAAAATGATGGGGAGAATGGAACCAAGTTGGAAAACACTCTGCAAGATATTATCCAGGAGAACTTCCCCAATCTAGCAAGGCAGGCCAAAATTCAGATTCAGGAAATACAGAGAACGCCACAAAGATACTCGTCAAGAAGAGCAACTCCAAGACACATAATTGTCAGATTCACCAAAGTGGAAATGAAGGAAAAAATGTTGAGGGCAGCCAGAGAGAAAGGTCGGGTTACCCACAAAAGGAAGCCCATCAGAATAACAGCCGATCTCTCGGCAGAAACTTTACAAGCCAGAAGAGAGTGGGGACCGATATTCAACATTCTTAAAGAAAAGAATTTTCAACCCAGAATTTCATATCCAGCGAAACTTAGCTTCATAAGTGAAGGAGAAATAAAATACTTTACAGACAAGCAAACGCTGAGTGATTTTGTCACCATCAGGCCTGCCCTAAAAGAGCTCCTGAAGGCAGCACTAAACATGGAAAGGAAAAACCGGTACCAACCACTGCAAAAACATGCCAAATTGTAAAGACCATCGAGGCTAGGAAGAAACTGCATCAACTAACGAGCAAAATAACCAACTAATATCATAATGACATGATCAGATTCACACATAACAATATTAACGTTAAATGTAAATAGGCTAAATGCTCCAATTAAAAGACACAGACTGGCAAACTGGATAAGGAGTAAGGACCCATTAGTGTGCTGTATTCAGGAAACCCATCTCACGTGCAGAGACACACATAGACTCAAAATAAAGGGATGGAAGAATATCTATCAAGCAAATGGGAAACAAAAAAAGGCAGGAGTTGCAATCCTAGTTTCTGATAAAATAGACTTTAAACCAACAAAGATCACAAGAGACAAAGAAGACCATTACATAATGGTAAAGGGATCAATTCAACAAGAAGAGCTAAGTATCCTAAATATATATGCACCCAACACAGGAGCACCAGATTCATAAAGCAAGTCCTGAGTGACCTACAAAGGGACTTAAACACCCACACAATAATAATGGGGGATTTTAACACCCTACTGTCAACATTAGACAGATCAACAAGACAGAGCGTTAACAAGGATATCCAGGAATTGAACTCAGCTCTGCACAAAGTGGACCTAACAGACATCTACAGAACTCTCCACCCCAAATCAACAGAATATACATTTATTTCAGCACCACACCACACCGATTCCAAAATTGACCACATAGTTGGAAGTAAAGCTCTCCTCAGCAAATGTCAAAGAACAGAAATCGTAACAAACTGTCTCTCAGACCACAGTGCAATCAAACTACAACTCAGGATTAAGAAACTCACTCAAAACCGCTCAACTACATGGAAACTGAACAACCTGCTCCTGAATGACTATTGGGTACATAATGAAATGAAGGCAGAAATAAAGATGTTCCTTGAAACCAACGAGAACAAAGACAGAACATACTAGAATCTCTGGGACACGTTCAAAGCAGTGTGTAGAGGGAAATTTATAGCACTAAATGCCCACAAGAGAAAGCAGGAAAGATCCAAAATTGACACCATAAAATCACAATGAAAAGAACCAGAAAAGCAAGAGCAAACACATTCAAAAGCTAGCAGAAGGCTAGAAATAACTAAAATCAAAGAAGAACTGAAGGAAATAGAGACACAAAAAACCCTTCAAAAAATTAATGAATCCAGGAGCTGGTTTTTTGAAAAGATCAACAAAATTGGTAGACCGCTAGCAAGACTAATAAAGAAGAAAAGAGAGAAGAATCAAATAGATGCAATAAAAGATGAAAAAGGGGATATCACCACCGATCCCACAGAAATACAATCTACCATCAGAGAATACTACAAACACCTCTATGCAAATAAACTAGAAAATCTAGAAGAAATGGATAAATTCCTCAACAAATACACCCTCCCAAGACTAAACCAGGAAGAAGTTGAATCTCTGAATAGACCAATAACAGGTTCGGAAATTGTGGCAATAATCAATAGTTTACTAACCAAAAAGAGTCCAGGACCTGATGGATTCACAGCCGAATTCTACCAGAGGTACAAGGAGGAACTGGTACCATTCCTTCTGAAACTATTCAAATCGATAGAAAAAGAGGGAATCCTCCCTAACACATTTTATGACGCCAGCATCATCCTGATACCAAAGCCTGGCAGAGACATAACCAGAAAAGAGAATTTCAGACCAATATCCTTGATGAACATTGATGCAAAAATCCTCAATAAAATACTGGCAAACCGAATCCAGCAGCACATCAAAAAGCTTATCCACCATAATCAAGTGTGCTTCCTCCCTGGGATGCAAGGCTGGTTCAACAAATGCAAATCAATAAATGTAATAAAGCACATAAACTGAACCGAAGACAAAAACCACATGGTTATCTCAATAGATGCAGAAAAGGCCTTTGACAAAATTCAACAACCCTTCATGCTAAAAACTCTCAATAAATTAGGTATTGATGGGACGTATCTCAAAATAATAAGAGCTATCTATGACAAACCCACAGCCAATATCATACTGAATGGGCAAAAACTGGAAGCATTCCCTCTGAAAACTGGCACAAGAGAGGAATGCCCTCTCTCACCACTCCTATTCAACATAGTGCTGGAAGTTCTGGCCAGAGCAATCAGGCAGGAGAAGGAAATAAAGGGTATTCAAATAGGAAAAGAGGAAGTCAAATTGTCCCTGTTTGCAGATGACATGATTGTATATCTAGAAAACCCAATTGTCTCAGCCCAAAATCTCCTTAAGCTGATTAGCAACTTCAGCAAAGTCTCAGGATACAAAATCAATGTACAAAAATCACAAGCAGTCTTGTACACCAATCACAGACAAACACAGCCAAACCATGAGTGAACTCCCATTCACAATTGCTTCAAAGAGAATAAAATACCTAGGAATCCAACTTACAAGGGATGTGAAGGACCTCTTCAAGGAGAACTACAAACCCCTTCTCAATGAATTAAAAGAGGATACAAACAAATGGAAGAACATTCCATGCTCATGGGTTGGAAGAATCAATATCGTGAAAATGGCCATACTGCCCAAGGTAATTTGTAGATTCAACGCCATCCCCATCAAGCTACCAATGACTTTCTTCACAGAATTGGAAAAAACTACTTTAAAGTTCATATGGAACCCAAAAAGAGCCCGCATCGCCAAGTCAATCCTAAGCCAAAAGAACAAAGCTGGAGGCATCACGCTACCTGACTTCAAACTATACTACAAGGCTACAGTAACCAAAACAGCATGGTACTGGTACCACAACAGAGACATAGATCAATGGAACATAATAGAGCCCTCAGAAATGATGCCGCATATCTACAACTACCTGATCTTTGACAAACCTGAGAAAAACAAGAAATGGGGAAAGGATTCCCTATTTAATAAATGGTGCTGGGAAAACTGGCTAGCCATATGTAGAAAGCTGAAACTGGATCACTTCCTTACACCTTATACAAAAATTAATTCAAGATGGATTAAAGACTTAAATGTTAGACCTAAAACCATTAAAATCCTACAAGAAATCCTAGGCAATACCATTCAGGACACAGGCATAGGCAAGGACTTCATGTCTAAAACACCAAAAGCAATGGCAACAAAAGCCAAAATTGACAAATGGGATTCAATTAAACTAAAGAGCATCTGCACAGCAAAAGAAACTACCATCAGAGTTAACAGGCAACCTACAGAATGGAAGAAAATTTTTGCAACCTACTCATCTGACAAAGGGCTAATATCCAGAATCTACAATGAACTCAAACAAATTTACAAGAAAAAAACAACCCCATCAAAAAGTGGGCAAAGGGCATGAACAGACACTTCTCAAAAGAAGACATTTATGCAGCCAAAAAACACATGAAAAAATGCTCATCATCACTGGCCATCAGAGAAATGCAAATCAAAACCACAGTGCGATAGCATCTCACACCAGTTAGAATGGCCATCATTAAAAAATCAGGAAGCAACAGGTGCCGGAGAGGATGTGGAGAAACAGGAACACTTTTCCACTGTTGGTGGGACTGTAAACTAGTTCAACCATTGTGGAAGTCAGTGTGGTGATTCCTCAGGGATCTAGAACTAGAAATACCATTTGACCCAGCCATCCCGTTACTGGGTATATACCCAAAGGACTATAAATCATGCTGCTATAAAGACACATGCACACGTATGTTTATTGTGGCACTATTCACAAGAGCAAAGACTTGGAACCAAACCAAATGTCCAACAACGATAGACTGGATTAAGAAAATGTGGCACATATACACCATGGAATACTATGCAGCTACAAAAAATGATGAGCTCATGTCCTTTGTAGGGACATGGATTAAACTGGAAAACATCATTCTCAGTAAACTATCGCAAAGACAAAAACCAAACACCGCATGTTCACACTCATAGCTGGGAATTGAACAATGAGAACTCAGGGACACAGAAAGGGGAACATCACACTCCAGGGACTGTTGTGGGGTTGGGGGAGGAGGGAGGGACAGCATTAGGAGATATACCTAATGCCAAATGACGAGTTAATGGGTGCAGGAAATCAACATGGCAAATGGATACATATGTAACCAACCTGCACATTGTGCGCATGTACCCGAAAACCTAAAGTATAATAATAAAAATAAATAAATAAAACACATAAAAATAAAATAAAAGTATAAACAGTAAAAAAAAAAAAAGAGTGTTTCAAAACTGCTCAGTCAAAAGAAAGGTTCAAATCTGTTAGATGAAGGCAAAAATCAGAAAGAAGTTACGCAGAATGCTTCTGCATAGTTTTTATTTGAAGACATTTCCTTTTTCACCATAGGCCTCAAAGCACTCCAAATGTCCACTTCCAGATTCCACAAAAAGAGTGTTTCTAAACTGCTCAATCAAAAGAAAGGTTCTACTTTGTGAGATGAAAGCACAGAACAGAAAGGCGTTTGACAGCATGCTTCTGGGTAGTTTTTATGGGAAGATATTTCGATTTTCACCATAGGCCTCAATGCACTCCAAATGTCCACTTACAGATTCTACAAAAAGAGTGCTTCAAAACTGCTCAGTCAAAAGAAAGGTTCAACTCTGTTAGATGAATGTACAGATCAGAAAGAAGTTTCACAGAATGCTTCTGTGTAGTTTTTATTTGAAAATATTTCCTTTTTCACCATAGGCCTCAAAGCGATCCAAATGTCCACTTGCAGATTCTACAAAAAGAGTGCTTCAAAACTGCTCAATCAAAAGAAAGGTTCTTCTCTGTGAGATGAACGCACAGAATGGAAAGAAGTTTAACAGAATGTTTCTGGGTAGTTTTTCTGGGAAGATACATCGTTTCTCACCATAGGCCTCAATGCTATACATATGTCTACTTGGAGATTCTAAAAAAAGTGTGTTTCAAAACTGCTCAGAAAAAGAAAGGTTCAACTCTGTTAGATGAAGGCACTGATCAGAAAGAAGTTTCACAGAATGCTTCTGTGTAGTTTTTATTTGAAGATATTTCCTTTTACACCATAGGTCTTAAAGCACTCCAAATGTCCACTTCCAGATTCTACAAAAAGGGAGTTTCAAAACTGCTCAATCAAAACAAATTTCTTCTCAGTGAGACGAACGCACAGAACAGAAAGAAGTTTCACAGAATCCTTCTGTGTAGTTTTCATGGGATGATATTTCGTTTTTCACCATAGGCCTCAATGCTCTTCAAACGTCCACTTGCAGATTCTACCAAAAGAGTGTTTCATAACTGCTCATTCAAAAGAAAGGTTCAACTCTGATAGATGAATCCACAGATCAGAAAGAAGTTTCACAGAATGATTCAATGTAGTTTTTATTTGAAGATATTTCCTTTTTCACCATAGGCCTTAAAGCAGTCCAAATGTGCACTTGCAGATTCTACAAAAAGAATTTTCAAAACTGCTCAATCAGAAGAAAGGTTCTTCTCTCTAAGATGAACGCACAGAACAGAAAGAGGTTGAAAAGAATGCTTCTGGGTGGTTTTTATGGGAAGATATTTCATTTTTCACCATAGGCCTCAAAGCTCTACAAATGTCCACTTACAGATTCTAAAAAAGGAGTGTTTCAAAACTGCTCAGTTATAGGAAAGGTTCAACTCTGTTAGATGAATTCACGGATCAGAAAGAAGTTACACAGAATGCTTCTGTGTAGTTTTTATTTGAAGATATTTCCTTTTTCACCATAGGCCTCAAAGAGCTCCAAATGTCCACTTGCAGATTCTACAGAAAGAGTATTTCAAAACTGCTAAATCAAAAGAAAGGTTCTTCTCTGTGAGGTGAAGTCACAGAACATAAAGTAGTTTAACAGAATGCTTCTGGGTAGTTTTTATTGGAAGATACTTCGTTTCTCACCATAGGCCTCAATGCTCTCCTAATGTCCACTTGCCGATTCTACAAAAAGGGTGTCTCAACACTGCTCAGTCAACAGAAAGGTTGAACTCTGATGAATGAGCAGATCAGAAAGAAATTTCTCATATTGCTTCTGTGTAGTTTTTATTTGAAGATATTTCCTTTTTCACCACAGGCCTCAAAGTGCTCCAAATGTCCACTTGCAGATCCTTCAAAAAGAGTGTTTCAAGTCTTCTCAGTCAAAAGAAAGATGAATACACAGATCAAAAAGAAGTTTCACAGAATTCTTCTGTGTAGTTTTTATTTGAAGATATTTCATTTGTAACCCTAGGCATCAAAGCATTCCAAATGTCCAATTGTTGATGCTACAAAAAGAATGTTTCAAAATTGCTCAATCAAAAGTTTCTTCTCTCTGAGATGAACGCACAGAACGGAAAGAAATTTAACGGAAAGCTTCTGGGTAGTTTTTATGGGAAGATATTTCAATTTCACCATTGGCCTCAATGCTCTCCAAATATCCACTTGCAGACTTTACTAAAAGAATGTTTCAAAGCTTCTCAATCAAAAGAAAGGTTCAACTCTGCTAGATGAATGCACAGATCAGAAAGTAGTTTCACAGAATTCTTCTGTGTAGTTTCTATTTGAAGATTTTTTGTTTCTCACCATAGGCCTCAAAGCGTTCCAAATGTTCACTTGCAGAATCTACAAAAAGAGTATTACAAAACTACTCTGTCAAAGTAAATGTTCAAGTGTGTTTCATGAATGCAGAGATCAGAATGAAGTTTCACAGAATGCTTCCATGAAGTTTTTATTTGCAGATATTTCCTTTTTCACCATGGGCCTCAAAGTGCACTAAATGTCCACTTGCAGATTCTACAAAAAGAGTGTTTCAAAACTGTTCAGTCCAAAGAAAATTTCAACTCTGTTAGATGAATGCACAGATCAGAAAGAAGTTTCACAGAATGCTTCTGTGTAGTTTTTAGTTGAAGATATTTCATTTCTCACCATAGGCATCAAAGGCCTTCAAATGTCCGCTTGCAGATTTTACAAAAAGAGTGTTTCAAAACTGTTCAGTCAAAAGAAAGGTTCAACTCTGTTAGATGAATGGACAGATCAGAAAGAAGTTTCACAGAATCCTTCTGTGTAGTTTTCATAGGAAGATATTTCATTTTTAACCCTTGGCCTGAATGCTCTCCAAATGTCCTCTTGCAGATTCTACAAAAAGTGTGTTTCAAAACTGTTCAGTCAAAAGAATGGTTCAACTCTGTTAGATGAATGGACAGATCAGAAAGATATTTCACAGCCTGGGCGCAGTGGCTCATGCTTGTAATCACAGCACTTTGGGAGGCCGAGGTGGGCAGATCATGGCGTCAGGAGATCGAGAACACGGTGAAACCCCGTCTCTACAAAAAAAAAAAAAAAAATACAAAAAATTAGCCAAGCATGGTGTCGGGCGCCTGTAGTCCCAGCTACTCAGAGAGGCTGAGGCAGGAGAATGGCGTGAACCCAGGAGGCGGAGCTTGCCGTGAGCCCAGATTGTGCCACTGCATTGCAGCCTTGGCAACAGAGCAAGACTCTGTCTCAAAAAAAAACAAAAAAAAAACAAAAAACAAAAGCAAAAAGAAACAACAAACAAAAAAAAAACAAAAAAAAGAAGTTTCACAAAATGCTTATGTGTAGTTGTCATTTGAAGAGATTTCGTTTCTCATCATAGGCATCAAAGAGCTCAAAATATCCACTTATACATTCTACAAAAACAGTGTTTCAAAACTGCTCCTCAAAAGATAGGTTCATTTCTGTAAGATGAATGCACAGAACAGAAATAATTTTCACAGAATCCTTCTGTGTAGTTTTCATGGGAAGATATTTCATTTTTCATTATAGTCTTCAATGCTCTCCAAATGACCACTTGCAGATTCTCCAAAAAGTGTGTATCAAAACTGCTCAGTGAAAAGAAAGTTTCAACTCTGTTAGATGAATGCACAGATCAGAAAGAAGTTTCACAGAATGCTTCAGTGTAGTTTTTATTTGAAGATATTTCCTTTTTCAACATAGGCCTCAGAGTGCTCCAAATGTCAAGTTGCAGATTCTGCGAAAAGAGTGTTTTGAAACTGCTCAATCAAAAAAAGCTTCTTCTCTGTGAGATGAACGGACAGAACAGAAAGAAGTTTTACAGAATGATTCTGGGAAGTTTTTATCGGAAGATATTTCGATTTTCACCATAGTCCTCAATGCTCTCAAAATGTCTCTGTGCAGATCCTACAAAAAGAGTGTTTCAAAACTGCTCAGTCCAAAGAAAGTTTCATCTGTGTTAGATGAATGCACAGATCAGAAATAAGTTTCACTGAATGCTTCTGTATAGTTTTTATTTAAAGATATTTCCTTTTTCACCATAGGCCTCAAAGCACACCAAATGTCCACTTGCAGATACCACAAAAAGAGTATTTCAAAACTGCTCACTCAAAATAAATCTTCAACTCTGTTAGAAGAATGCAAAGATCAGAAAAATGTTTCACAGAATGCTTCTGTGTAGTTTTTATTTGAAGATATTTCGTTTCTCAAAATATCCCTCAAAGTGCTCCAAATGTCCACATGCAGATTCTACAAAAAGAGTGTTTCAAAACTGCTGAATAGAAAGATAGGTTCATCTCTGTAAGATGAATGCCCAGAACTGAAAGAAGTTTCACATAATCCTTCTGTGTAGGTTTCATGGGAAGATATTTCATTTTTCACCATTGTCCTCAATGCTCTCCAAATGTCCAGTTGCAGATCCTACAAAAAGAGTGTTTCAAAGCTGCTTAGTCCAAAGAATGGTTCAAATTTGTAAGGTGAATGCACAGATCAGAAAGAGGTTTCACAGAATGCTTCCATGTCATTTTTATTTGAAGATATTTCCTTTCCCATGGTAGGCCTCAAAGCACTGCAAATGTCCTCTTGCAGATTCTACAAAAAGAGTGTTTCAAAACTGTTCCATCTAAAGTAAGGTTCAAATCTGTTAGATGAACGCACAGATCAGAAAGTAGTTTCACAGAATGCTTCTGTGTAGTTTTTAGTTGAAAATATTTCGTTTCTCACCACAGGCCTCAAAGCTCTCCAAATGTATACTTGCAGATCCTACAAAAAGAGTGTTTCAAAACTGCTCAATCAAAAGATAGTTTCATCTCTGTAAGATGAATGCACATAACAGAAAGCAGTTTCACAAAATCCTTCTGTGGAGTTTTCATGTGAAGATATTTTCGTTTTTCACCGTAGGCCTCAACTCTCTCCGAATGTCCATTATGCCGATTCCACAAAAAGAGTGTTTCAAAACTGCTCAGTCAAAAGAAAGGTTCAAATGTGTTACATGAATGCACAGATCAGAAAGAAGTTTCACAGAATGCTTCTGTGTAGTTTTTATTTGAAGATATTTCCTTTTTCACCAGAGGTCTCAAAGTGCTCTAAATGTAAACTTGCAGATTTTACAAAAAGAGTTTCAAAACTATTCAATCAAAAGAAAGTTTCTTCTCTGTGAGATGAATGCATGGAAAAGAAAGAAGTTTAACAGAATGCTTCTGTGTAGTTTTCAATGGAAGATATTTCATTTTTCACCTTAGGCCTCAATGCTCTCCAAAGGTCCACTTGCAGATTCTACAAAAAGAGTGGTTGAAAACTGCTCAGTACAAAGAAAAGTTCAAGTTTGTTAGATTAATGCACAGAACAGAAAGAAGTTTCACAGAATGCTTGTGCGTAATTTTTATTTGAAGATATTTCCTTTTTCACCATAGGCCCCAGAGCGCTCAAAATGTCAACTTGCGGATCCTATAAAAAGAATGTTTCTAATCTGTTCAATCAAAAGAAAGGTTTTTCTCTATGAGACGAAAGCACAGATCAGAAAAAAGTTTGACAGAATGCTTCTGTGAAGATTTCATGGGAAGATATTTTGTTTTTCACCATAGGACATAAAGCTCCCCAAGTGTCCCCTTGCAGATTCTACAAAAATAGTGTTTCAAAACTGCTCAGTCAAAAGAAAGTTTCAACTCAGTTTGATGAATGCACAGATCAGAAAGAAGTTTCCCAGAATGCTTCTGTGTTGTTCTTATTTGAAGATATTTCCTTTTTCACCCTAGGCCTCAAAGCGCTCAAAATGTCCCCTTGCAGATTCTCCAAAAAGAGTGTTTCAAAACTGCTCAGTCAAAAGAAAGTTTCAGTTGTGTTAGTTGAATGCACAGATGAGAAAGAAGTTTCAAAGAATGCTTCTGTGTAGTTTTCATGGGAAGATATTTCGTTTCTCACCGTAGGCTTCAAAGTGCTCCAAATGTCCACTTGCAGATTCTACAAAAAGAGTGTTTCAAAACTGCTCCATCAAAAGTAAGGTTCAAATCTCTTAAAAGAAGGCACACATCAGAAAGAAGTTTCACAGAATGCTTCCGTGTAGTTTTTATTTGAAAATATTTCCTTTTTCACCGTAGGCCTCAAAGCACTCCAAATCTCATGTTGCAGTTTCTACAAAAAGAGTGTTTCAAAAGGCACATTCAAAAGATAGGTTCATCTCTGTTAGATAAATGCTCAGAACAGAATGAATTCTCGCAGAATACTTCGGTGTATATTTCATCAGAAGATATTTCGTTTTTCACCTTAGGCCTCAATGCTCTCCAAATGTCCACTTTCAGATTCTACGAAAAGAGTGTTTCAAAACTGCTCATGCCAGAGAAATTTTCAACTCTGTTAGATGAATGCACAGATCATAATGAAGTTTCACAGAGTCCTTCTGTGTAGTTTTCATGGGAAGATATTTCGTTTTTCACCATAGGCCTCAATGCTTTCCAAATGTCCAATAGGAGATTTTTCAAAAAGAGTGTTTTAAAACTGCTGAGTAAAAAGAAAGGTTCCACTCTGTTAGATGAATGCACAGATAAGAAGGAATTTTCACAGAATGCTTCTGTGTAGTTTTTATTTGAAGATTTTTTTTTCACCATAGGCCTCAAAGCGCTCCAAATGTCCACTTGCAGATCCCACAAAAAGAGTGTTTCTAAACTGTTAAATCAAAAGAAACGTTTTTCTCTGTGAGATCAATGAACAGACCAGAAAATAGTTTAACAGAATGCTTCTCTGTAGATTTCATTGGAAGACATTTTGTTTTTCACCATAGGCCTCAAAGCTCTCCAAATGTCCACTTGCAGATTTTACAACAAGTGTGTTTCAAAACTGCTCATTCAAAAGAAATATTCAACTCTGTTAGATGAATGCACAGATCATAAAGAAGTTTCAGAGAATGCTTCTGTGTAGTTTTTATTTGCAGATATTTCCTTTTTCACCGTTTGCCTAAAACCCTCATAATGTCCACTTGCAGATTCTACAAAAATAGTATTTCAAACCTGCTCAGTAAAAAGAAAGGTTCAACTCTGTTAGATGAATGCACAGATCAGAAAGAAGTTTCACAGAATGCTTCTGTGTAGTTTGTAGTTGAAGATATTTCGTTTCTCACCATAGTCCTCAAAGCGCTCCAAATGTCCACTTGCAGATTCTACAAAAAGAGTGTTTCAAAACTGCTCACTCAAAAGATAGGTTCATCTCTGTAAGATGAATGCATAGCAAAGAAAGAAGTTTCACAGAATCCTTCTGTGTAGTTTTCATGGGAAGATATTTCGTTTTTCACCATAGGTCTCAATGCTCTCCAAATGTCCACTTGGAGATTCTACAAAAAGAGTGTTTCAAAACTGCTCAATCAAAAGAAAGTTTCAACTCTGTTAGATGAATCCACAGATCAGAAAGAATTTTCACAGAATGCTTCTGTGTAGTTTTACTTGAAGATATTTCATTTTTCACCATAGGCCTCAAAGCGCTCCAAATGTCAAGTTGCAGATTCTACAAAAAGAGAGTTTCAAATCTGCTCAATAAAAATACAGATTCTTCTCTGTGAGATGAATGCACAGAACAGAAAGAAGTTTTACAGAATGCTTCTGGGTAGTTTTTATGGGAAGATATTTCATTTTTCACCCTAGACTTCAATGCTCTCCAAATGTCTACTTGCAGATTCTACAAAAAGTGTGTTTCAAAACTCCTCAGTCAAAAGAAAGGTTCAACTTTGTTAAATGAATGCACAGATCAGAAAGAAGTTTCACAGAATGCTTCTGTGTAGATTTTATTTGAAGATAATTCCTTTTCCACCGTAAGCCTCAAAGCGCTCCAAATGTCCACCTCCAGATTCTACAAAGGAGTGTTTCAAACATTTTCAGTCAAAAGAAACATTCAACTCTCTTAGATGAATGCACAGATCAGATAGAATATTCACACAATGCTTTGTGTAGATTTTCGTTGAAGATATTTCATTTCTCACCATATGCCTCAAAGCGCTCAAAATGTCCACTTGCAGATTCTACAAAAAGAGTGTTTCAAAACTGTTCTGTGAAAGAAAAGTTCAAATCTGTTAGATGAAGGCACACATCAGAAAGACGTTTCACAGAATGCTTCTGTGTAGTTTTTATTTGAAGATATTTTCTTTTTCACCATAGGCCTCAAAGTGCTCCAAATGTCACGTTGCAGATTCTACAAAAAGAGTGTTTCAAAAGTGCTCAATCAAAAGATAGGTTCATCTCTGCAAGATGAATTCCCAGAAAAGAAAGAATTCTCACAGAATCCTTGTAGTTTTTATTGGAAGATATTTCCTTTTTCACCATAGCCCTCAAAGCGCTCCAAATATCCACTTGCAGATTCTACAAAAAGAGTATTTCAAAACTGCTCAGTCATAAGAAAGTTCAACTCTGTTACATTAATGCACAGATCAGAAAGAAGTTTCACAGAATGCTTCTGTGTAGTTTTTATTGGAAGATATTTCCCTTCTCACCATAGGCCTCAAAGCGCTCCAAATGTCCACTTGCAGATTCTCCAAAAAGAGTATTTCAAAACTGCTCAATCAAAAGATAGGTTCATCTCTGTAGGATGAATGCACAGAACAGAAAGAAGTTTCATAGAAAACTTCGGTGTAGTTTTCATTGGAAGATACTTCGCTTTTCACCATAGGCCTCAATGCTCTCCAAATGTTCACTTGCGTATTCTACAAAAAGAGTGTTTCAAAACTGATCAGTCCAAAAAAAATGTTCAGCTCTGTTAGGTGAATGCACAGATCATAAAGAAGTTTCACAGAATGCTTCTGTGTAGTTTTTATTTGAAGATACTTTCTTTTTCACCTCAGGCCACATAGTGCTCTTAATGTCCACTTGTAGATTCTCCAAAATAGTGTTTCAAACCTTCACAGTCAAAAGAAAGGTTCAACTCTGTTAGATAAATGCATTAATCGGAAAGAAGTTTCACAGTATGCTTCTGTGTAGTTCTTATTTGAAGATATTTCCTTTTTCACCATAGGCCTCAAAGCGCTCCAAATGTCCACTTGTTGATTCTACAGAAAGAGTGTTTCAAAACTGCTCAGTCAAAAGAAACGTTCAACTCTGTTACATGAATGCACACATCAGAAAGAAGTTTATTGGAAGATATTTCGTTTCTCACCATAGTCCTCAAAGCACTCCAAATGTCCTCTTGCAGATCCTTGAAAGATTGTTTCAAAACTGCTCAATCAAAAGATAGGTTCATCTCTTTAAGATGAATGCTTAGAAAAGAAAGAAGTTTCACAGAATGCTTCTGTGTAGTTTTCATGGGAAGATATTTCGTTTTTCACCGTATGCCTCAATCCTCTCCAAATGTCTACTTGCAGATTCTACAAAAACAGTGTTTCAAAACTGCTCAGTCAAAAGAAAGTTTCACGTCTGGTAGATGAATGCACAGATCAGAAAGAGGTTTCACAGAATGCTTCTGTGTAGTTTTTTATTTGAAGATATTTCATTTTTCACCATAGGCCACAAAGTGATCCAAATGTCAAGTTGCAGATTCTACGAAAAGAGTGTTTCCCATCTGCTCAATCAAAAGAAAGGTTCTTCTCTGTGAGATGAATGCATAGAAGAGAAAGAAGTTTAACAGAATGCTTGTGGGTAGTTTTTATGGGAAGATATTTCATTTTTCACCCTAGACTTCATTGCTCTCCAAATGTCTACTTGCAGATCGTACAAAAAGAGTGTTTCAAAACTACCCTGTCCAAAGAAATGTTTAACTTTGTTAGATGAATGCACAGATCAGATAGAAGTTTCACAGAATGCTTCTTTTTAGTTTTTATTTGAAGGTATTTCCTTTAAAGTTCATATGGAACCAAAAAAGAGCCCACATCGCCAAGTCAATCCTAAGCCAAAAGAACAAAGCTGGAGGCATCACCCTACCTGACTTCAAACTATACTACAAAGCTACAGTAACCAAAACAGCATGGTACTTGTACCACAACAGAGACATAGATCAATGGAACATAACAGAGCCCTCAGAAATGATGCCACATATCTACAACTACCTGATCTTTGACAAACCTGACAAAAACAAGAAATGGGGAAAGGATTCCCTATTTAATAAATGGTGCTGGGAAAACTGGCTAAACATATGTAGAAAGCTGAAACTGGATCCCTTCCTTACATCTTATACAAAAATTAATTCAAGATGGATTAAAGACTTAAATGTTAGACCTAAAACCATTAAAATCCTACAAGAAAACCTAGGCAATACCATTCAGGACATAGGCGTGGGCAAGGAGTTCATGTCTAAAACACCAAAAGCAATGGCAACAAAATCCAAAATTAACAAATGGGATCTAATTAAACTAAAGAGCTGCTGCACAGCAAAAGAAACTACCATCAGAGTGAACAGGCAACCTACAGAATGGGAGAAAATTTTTGCAACCTACTCCTCTGACAAAGGGCTAATACCCAGAATCTACAATGAACTCAAACAAATTTACAAGAAAAAAACAAACAACCCCATCAAAAAGTGGGCAAAGGACTTGAACAGACACTTCTCAAAAGAAGACATTTATGCAGCCAAAAAACACACGAAGAAATGCTCATCATCACTGGCCATCAGAGAAATGCAAATCAAAACCACAGTGAGATACCATCTCACACCAGTTAGAATGGCCATTATTAAAAAATCAGGAAACAACAGGTGATGGAGAGGATGTGGAGAAATAGGAACACTTTTACACTGTTGGTGGGACTGTAAACTAGTTCAACCATTGTGGAAGTCAGTGTGGCGATTCCTCAGGGATCTAGAACTAGAAATACCATTTGACCCAGCCATCCCATTACTGGGTATATACCCAAAGGACTGTAAATCATGCTGCTATAAGGACACATGCACACGTATGTTTATTGTGGCACTATTCACAATAGCAAAGACTTGGAACCAACCCAAATGTCCAACAACGATAGACTGGATTAAGAAAATGTGGCACATATACACCATGGAATACTATGCAGCCATAAAAGAGGATGAGTTCATATCCTTTGTAGGGACATGGATGAAACTGGAAAACATCATTCTCAGTAAACTGTCACAAGGACAAAAAGCAAACACTGCATGATCTCACTCATAGGTGGGAATTGAACAATGAGAACTCATGGACACAGGAAGGGGAACATCACACTCCGGGGACTGTTGTGGGGTTGGGGGAGGGGGGAGGGATAGCATTAGGAGATATACCTAATGCTAAATGACGAGTTAATGGGTGCAGGAAATCAACATGTCACATGGATACATATGTAACAAACCTGCACATTGTGCACATGTACCCTAAAACCTAAAGTATAATAAAAAAAAAACTTTCAAAAAAGAGAAAAAAAAAAAGACCATAAAATGTCTTCCAAATACCACTTTAAGTGAATCCTGTGTGTTTGAATGCCTAATGTTGTTGTGATCATTTAGTTGTATTTTCTCATTTTCATTATAAAGTCTTTGTTGACCTATGAGCTCTTTAGAATTTGTTTGTCTTTAGTTGCTGATAAATGAGTTTTTCTTGTTATATACCAAAATGTTTGTGATTTTTCACTTACTTATGGAATAGTCAAAGAATTTTGTTCATATGATAACATTCCTTTCAAATTTGTTGAAGCTATCCTCACAGCCTCACTTGTGGTTAATTTTCTTAAATGAGACTTGTACACTTACAAAAAATGTATAGTGTACACTTGTTGGGTACAATATCCTATTTATGTCCATGAGATCAAGCTTGTGAATTGTATGATTCAAATCTTCCACATCTCACTAATTTTTAACATATTCAAATTGTCAATTACTGAAAGGCTCATTTTGAAAGCCCTCATAATGATGATATATTATTCAACTTCTCTCTGTAAATCTGTTATTGTTTTAAGTTTTGGGAGCTATCTTACCTGATTAAAAGAAGTTTCGAATTGCTTTATTTTCTGGAAAATTGAACCTTTGTTATTATGTAGAGATCATCTTTATCTTTAGTACAAGGTTTTGTTTGTTTGTTTTTAATTAAAGTCTGTTTTATCTGGTAAAAAAAAAAAAAAAGAAGTTTCACAGAATGCTTCTGGGTAGTTTTTATCTGAAGATATTTCCTTTTTCACCGTAGGCATCAAAGTGCTCTAAATATCCACTTGCAGATTCTACAAAGGAGTGTTTCAAAACTGTTCAGTCAAAAGAAAGGTTCAACTCTGTTAGATGAATGCACAGATCAGAAAGAAGTTTCACAGAATGCTTCTGTGTAGTTTTTAGTTGAAGATATTTCTTTTCTCACCAAAGGCCTCAAAGCACTTAAAATGTCCACTTGCAGATTCTACAAAAAGAGTGTTTCAAAACTGCTCAATCAAAAGGTATGTTCATCTCTGTAAGATGAATGCACAGAGCAGAAAGAAGTTTCACAGAATCCTTCTGTGTAGTTTTCATGGGAAGATATTTTGTTTTTCACCCTAGACCTCAATTCTCTCTAAATGTCCACTTGCAGATTTTACAAAAAGAGTGTTTCCAAACTGCTCCATCAAAATAAAGGTTCAACTCTGTTAGATGAATGCACAGATCAGAAAGAAGTTTAATAGAATGCTTCTGTGTAGTTTTTATTTGAAGATATTTCGTTTCTCACTCAAATATCCACTTGCAGATTCTACAAAAAGACTCTTTCAAACCTGTTCAAAAAAAGAAAGCTTCAACTCTGTGAGATGAACGCACACATAAGAGATAAATTTCACAGAATGTTTCTGTGTAGTTTTTATGTGATGATATTTCCTTTTTCACCATAGGTCTCAAAGCAGTCCAAATGTCCACCTGCAGATTCTTCAAACAGAGTGTTTCAAAACAGCTCAATCAAAGGAAAGTTTCTACTCTGTGTGTTGAATGTATGTATCAGAAAGAAGTTGTTCAGAATGCTTCTGTCTAGTTCTTCTGTGTAGATATTTCCTTACCTGCATTGGAGGAAATCATATCACATATCCACTTGCAGGTACTACAAACAGACTGTTTCAAACCTGTTCAACCAAAAGAAAGTTTCAACTCTTTGAGATGAATGCACACCTCAGAGTGAAATTTTGAAGAATGATTCCGTGTAGTTTTTATGTGTTGATATTTCCTTTTTCACCATTGGCCTCAAATCACTACAAATGTCCTCTCACAGATTCTTCAAACAGAGGGTTCAAAACTGCTCAGTCAAAAGAAAAGTTCAACTCTGTGTGTTGAATGCACGGATTAGAAAGAAGTTGTTCAGAATGCTTCTGTCTAGTTTTTATGTGTAGATATTTCCCTACCCACATTGGATGAAATAATCTGAAATATCCAATTGCAGACTCTACAAAAAGACTGTTTCAAACCTGTTCAACCAAAAGAAAGCTTCAACTCTGTGAAATGAATGCACACATTGAGAAAAATTTCGCAGAATGCTTCTGTGTAGTTTTTATGTGAAGATATTTCCTTTTTCACCATAGACCTCAATGCACTCCAAATGTCCACTTGCAGATTCTTGAAACAGAGTGTTACAAAACTGCTCAATCTAAAGAATCGTTCAACTCTGTGTGTTGAATGCACGGATCAGAAAGAAGTTGTCCAGAGTGCTTCTGTCTAGTTTTTATGTGCACAAACTTCCTTACCCACACTGGATGAAATAATCTCAAATATCCAATTGCAGACTCTAAAAAAAGACTGGTTCAAACCTGTTCAACCAAAAGAAAGCTTCAACTCTGCAAGAGGAATACACACATCAGAGGGAAATTTCACAGAAGGTTTCTGTGTAGTTTTTATGTGAAGGTATTTCCTTTTTCATCGTATGCCTCTAAACACTACAAATGTCCACCTTCAGATTCTACAAACAGTGTGTTTCAAAACTGCTCAATCAAAAGAAAGGTTCACCTCTGTGTATTGAATGCATGGATCAGAAAGAAGTTGTTCAGAATGCTTCTGTCTAGTTTTTATGTGTAGATATTTCCTTACCCACATTGGATGAAATCATCTCTAATATCCACTTGCAGATTCTACAAAAAGACTCTTTCAAACTTGTTCAACCAAAAGAAAGCTTCAACTCTGTGAGATAAATGCACACATTGAGAAAAATTTCGCAGAATGCTTCTGTGTAGTTTTTATGTGAAGATATTTCCTTTTCCACAACTGGCCTCAAATCACTCCAAATGTCCTCTCGGAGATTCTTCAAACAGAGGGTTTCAAAACAGCTCCATCAAAAAAAGGTTCAACTCTGTGTGTTGAATGCACCAATCAGAAAGAAATTTTTCAGAATGCTTCTGTCTAGCTTTTATGTGTAGATATTTCCCTACCCGCATTGGATGAAATAATCTCAAATATTCAATTGCAGATTATACAAAAAGACTGTTTCAAACCTGTTCAACCAAAATAAAGCTTCAACTCTGCAAGAGGAATGCACACATCAGAGAGATATTTCGCAGGATGCTTCTGTGTAGTTTTTATGTGAAGATATTTCCTTTCTCGCCATATACCTCAAAGCACTCCAAATGCCCACTTCCAGATTCTTCAAACAGAGGGTTTCAAAACTGCACAATCAAAAGAAAGGTTCCACTCTGTTTGTTGAATGCACAGATCAGAAAGAAGTTGTTCAGAATGCTTCTGTCTAGTTTTTATGTGTACATATTTACTTACCTGCATTGGACAACATAATCTCAAATATCCACTTGCAGATTCTACAAAAAGACTGTTTCAAACCTGTTCAACCAAAAGAAAGCTTCAACTGTGTGAGACGAATGCACACTTCACAGAGAAATTTCGCAGAATCCTTCTGTGCAGTTTTTATGTGAAGACATTTCCTTTTTCACCATAGGCCTCATAGCACTCCAAATGTACACTTTCAGATTCTTCAAACAGAGTGTTTCAAAACTCCTCAATCAAAAGAAAGGTTCAACTCTGTGTGTTGAATGCACGGATCAGAAAGGAGTTGTTCAGAATGCTTTTGTCTAGTTTTTATGTGTACATATTTCTTTACACACATTGGATGAAATAATCTCAAATATCCACTTGCAGATTACACAAAAAGACTGTTTCAAACCTGTTCAACCAACAGAAAGCTTCAACTCTGTGAGATGAATGACCACATCATAGATAAATTTGGCAGAATGCTTCTGTGTAGTTTTTATGTGAAGATATTTCCTTTTTCACCATAGGCCTCAAAGCACTCCAAATGTCCACTTGGAGATCCTTCAAACAGAGTGTTTCAAAACTGCTGAATCAAAAGAAAAGTTCAAGTCTGTGTGCTGAATGCACTGATCAGAGAGAAGTTGTTCAGCATGCTTCTGTCTAGTTTTTATGTGTAGATATTTCCTTACCTGCATTGGACAAAATAATCTCAAATATTCTCTTGCACATTCTACAAAAAGACTGTTTCAAACCTGTTCAACCAACAGAAACCTTCAACTCTCTGAGATGAATGCAGACATCCGAGAGAAATTTAGCAGAATGCTTCTGTGTAGTTTTTATGTGAAGATATTTCCTTTTTCACCATAGGCCTCAAAGCAATCCCAATGTCCACTTGCAGATACTTCAAACAGAGTGCTTCGAAACTGCTCAATCAAAGGAAAGGTTCAACTCTGTGTGTTGAATGCACAGATCAGAAAGAAGTTGTTCAGAATGCTTCTGTCTAGTTTTTATGTGTAGAGATTTCCTTACCCGCATTGGACATAATAGTCACAAATGTTCACTTGCATATTCTACAAAACGACTGCTTCAAACCTGTTCAACCAAAAGAAAACTTCAACTCTGTGAGATGAATGCACACATGAGAGAGACATTTGGCAGAATGCTTCTGTGTAGTTTTTATGGGAAGATATTTCCTTTTTCACAATTAGCCTCAAATCACTCTAATGTCCTCTCGCAGATTCTTCAAACAGAGGGTTTCAAAACTGCTGCATCAAAAGAAAGGTTCAACACTGTGGGTTGAATACATGGATGAGAAAGAAATTGTTCAGAATGCTTCTATCTAGTTTTTATGTGTAGATATTTCCTGACCCGCATTGGATGAAATAATCTCAAATATCCACTTGAAGATTCTACAAAAAGAGTGTTTCAAAGCTGTTCAACCAAAAGAAACCTTCAATTCTGTGAGATGAATGAACACATCAGAGAGAAGTTTCTCAGAATGCTTTTGTGTAGTTTTTATGTGAAGATGTTTCCTTTTTCACCATAGGCCTCAAAGCACTCCTAATGTCCACTTGCAGATTCTACAAACAGAGGATTTCAAAACTGCTCAATCAAAAGAAAGGTTCATCTGCAAACAGGGACAATTTGACTTCCTCTTTTCCTAATTGAATACCCTTTATTTCCTTCTCCTGCCTGATTGCTCTGGCCAGAACTTCCAGCACTATGATGAATAGGAGCGGTGAGAGAGGGCATCCCTGTCTTGTGCCAGTTTTCAGAGGGAATGCTTCCAGTTTTTGCCCATTCAGTATGATATTGGTGGTGGGTTTGGCGTAGATAGCTCTTATTATTTTGAGATACGTCCCATCAATACCTAATTTATTGAGAGTTTTTAGCATGAAGGGTTGTTGAATTTTGTCAAAGGCCTTTTCTGCATCTATTGAGATAATCACGTGGTTTTTGTCTTTGGTTCTGTTTATATGCTGGATTACATTTATTGATTTGCGTATGTTGAACCAGCCTTGCATCCCAGGGATGAAGCCCACTTGATCATGGTGGATAAGCTTTTTGATGTGCTGCTGGATTCGGTTTGCCAGTATTTTATTGAGGATTTTTGCATCAATGTTCATCAAGGATATTGGTCTGAAATTCTCTTTTCAATTTTGTTGATCTTTTCAAAAAACCAGCTCCTGGATTCATTAATTTTTTGAAGGGTTTTTTGTGTCTCTATTTCCTTCAGTTCTGCTCTGATTTTAGTTATTTCTAGCCTTCTGCTAGCTTTTGAATGTGTTTGCTCTTGCTTTTCTAGTTCTTTTAATTGTGATGTTAGGGTGTCAATTTTGGATCTTTCCTGCTTTCTCTTGTGGGCATTTAGTGCCATAAATTTCCCTCTACACACTGCTTTGAATGTGTCCCAGAGATTCTGGTATGTTGTGTCTTTGTTCTCGTTGATTTCAAAGAACATCTTTATTTCTGCCTTCATTTCATTATGTACCCAATAGTCATTCAGGAGCAGGTTGTTCAGTTTCCATGTAGTTGAGCGGTTTTGAGTGAGTTTCTTAATCCTGAGTTCTAGTTTGATTGCACTGTGGTCTGAGAGACAGTTTGTTACAATTTCTGTTCTTTTACATTTGCTGAGGAGAGCTTTACTTCCAACTATGTGGTCAATTTTGGAATAGGTGTGATGTGGTGCTGAAAAAAATGTATATTCTGTTGACTTGGGGTGGAGAGTTCTGTAGATGTCTATTAGGTCCACTTCATGTAGAGCTGAGTTCAATTCCTGGATATCCTTGTTAACTTTCTGTCTCGTTGATCTGTCTAATGCTGACAGTGGGGTGTTAAAATCTCCCATTATTATTGTGTGGGAGTTTAAGTCCCTTTGTAGGTCACTGAGGACTTGCTTTATGAATCTGGGTGCTCCTGTGTTGGGTGCATATATATTTAGGATCGTTAGCTCTTCTTGTTGAATTGATCCCTTTACCATTATGTAATGGCCTTCTTTGTCTCTTTTGATCTTTGTTGGTTTAAAGTCTATTTTATCAGAGACTAGGATTGCAACCCCTGCCTTTTTTTGTTTTCCAGTTGCTTGATAGATCTTCCTCCATCCCTTTATTTTGAGTCTATGTGTGTCTCAGAAAACCCCATTGTCTCAGCCCAAAATCTCCTTAAGCTGATTAGCAACTTCAGCAAAGTCTCAGGATACAAAATTAATGTACAAAAATCACAAGCATTCTTGTACACCAATAACAGACAAACAGAGAGCCAAATCATGAGTGAACTCCCATTCACAATTGCTTCAAAGAGAATAAAATACCTAGGAATCCAACTTACAAGGGATGTGAAGGACCTCTTCAAGGAGAACTACAAACCACTGCTCAATGAAATCAAAGAGGATACAAACAAATAGAACATTCCATGCTCATGGGTTGGAAGAATCAATATCGTGAAAATGGCCATACTGCCCAAGGTCATTTATAGATTCAATGCCATCCCCATCAAGCTACCAATGACTTTCTTCACAGAATTGGAAAAAACTACTTTAAAGTTCATATGGAACCAAAAAAGAGCCTGCATTGCCAAGTCAATCCTAAGCCAAAAGAACAAAGCTGGAGGCATCACGCTACCTGACTTTAAACTATACTACAAGGCTACAGTAACCAAAACAGCATGGTACTGGTACCACAACAGAGACATAGATCAATGGAACAGAACAGAGCCCTCAGAAATGATGCCGCATAGCTACAACTATCTGATCTTTGACAAACCTGACAAAAACAAGAAATGGGGAAAGGATTCCCTATTTAATAAATGGTGCTGGGAAAACTGGCTAGCCATATGTAGAAAGCTGAAACTGGATCCCTTCCTTACACCTTATACAAAAATTAATTCAAGATGGATTAAAGACTTATATGTTAGACCTAAAACCATTAAAATCCTACAAGAAAACCTAGGCAATACCATTCAGGACACAGGCGTGGGCAAGGACTTCATGTGTAAAACACCAAAAGCAATGGCAACAAAAGCCAAAATCGACAAATGGGATCTCATTAAACTAAAGAGCTTCTGCACAGCAAAAGAAACTATCATCAGAGTGAACAGGCAACCTACAAAATGGGAGAAAATTTTTGCAACCTACTCATCTGACAAAGGGCTAATATCCAGAATCTACAATGAACTCCAACAAATTTACAAGAAAAAAACAAACAACCCCATCAAAAAGTGGGCAGAGGACATGAACAGACACTTCTCAAAAGAAGACATTTACGCAGCCAAAAAACACATGAAGAAATGCTCATCATCACTGGCCATCAGAGAAATGCAAATCAAAACCACAGTGAGATACCATCTCACACCAGTTAGAATGGCCATCATTAAAAAATCAGGAAACAACAGGTGCTGGAGAGGATGTGGAGAAACAGGAACACTTTTACACTGTTGGTGGGACTGTAAACTAGTTCAACCATTGTGGAAGTCAGTGTGGCGATTCCTCAGGGATCTCGAACTAGAAATACCATTTGACCCAGCCATCCCATTACTGGGTATATACCCAAAGGACTATAAATCATGCTGCTATAAAGACACATGCACACATATGTTTATTGCGGCACTATTCACAATAGCAAAGAGTTGGAACCAACCCAAATGTCCAACAACAATAGACTGGATTAAGAAAATGTGGCACATATACACCATGGAATACTATGCAGCCATAAAAAATGATGAGTTCGTGTCCTTTGTAGGGACATGGATGAAACTGGAAAACATCATTCTCAGTAAACTATCACAAGGACAAAAAACTAAACACCGCATGTTCTCACTCATAGGTGGGAACTGAAGAATGAGAACTCATGGACACAGGAAGGGGAACATCACACTCAGGGGACTGTTGTGGGGTGGGGGGAGGGGGGAGGGACAGCATTAGGAGATACACCTAATGCTAAATGACGAGCTAATGGGTGCAGGAAATCAACATGGCACATGGATACATATGTAACAAACCTGCACATTGTGCACATGTACCCTAAAACCCTAAAGTATAATAAAAAAATAAAAAAATAAATAAAAAATAAAAAAAAAAAACAAAATTAAAAAAAAAAAGAAAAGTTCAACTCTGTGTGTTGAATGCATGGATCAGAAAGAAGTTGTTCAGAATGCTTCTGTCTAGTTTTATGTGTAGAGATTTCCTTACCCGCATTGGACGAAATAATCGCATATGTCCACTTGCAGATTCTACAAAAAGACTGCTTCAAACCTGTTCAATCAAAAGAAAGCTTCAACTCTGTCAGATGAATGCACACATCAGAGAGAAATTTCGCAGAATGCTTCCGTGTAGTTTTTATGTGAAGATATTTCCTTTTTCACCATAGGCCTCAAAGCACTCCAAAATCCACTTGCAGATTCTTCAATCAGAGTGTTTCAAAACTGCTCCATCAAAAGAAAATTTCAACTCTGTGTGTTGAATGCACGGACCAGAAAGAAGTTGTTCAGAATGCTTCTGTCTAGTTTTTTTGTGTTGATATTTCCTTAGCTGCATTGGATGAAATAATCTCAAATATACACTTGCAGATTGTATAAAAAGACTGTTTCAAACCTGTTCAACCAAAAGAAACCTTCAACTCTATGAGATGAATGCACACATCAGAGAGAAATTTCTGAGAATGCTTCTGTGTAGTTTTTATGTGAAGATATTTCCTTTTTCACCAGAGGCCTCAAAGCACTCCAACTGTCCACTTGAAGATTCTACAAACAGAGGGTTTCAAAACTGCTCAGTCAAAAGAAATGTTCAACTCTGTGTGTTGAATGCGTGGATCAGAAAGAAGTTTTTCAGAATGCTTCTGTCTAGTTTTTATATGTAGAGATTTCCTTATCCGCATTGGATGAAATAATCACAAATGTCCACTTGCAGATTCTACAAAAGGACTGCTTCAAACCTGTTCAACGAAAAGAAAGCTTCAACCCTGTGAGATGAATGCACACATCAGAGAGAAATTTCGCAGAATGCTTCTGTGTAGTTTTTATGTGAAGATATTCCCTTTTTCACCATAGGCCTCAAAGCACTCCAAATGTCCACATGCAGATTCTTCAAACAGATTGTTTCAAAACTTCTCAATCAAAAGAAAGGTTCAACTCTGTGTGTTGAATGAACGGTTCAGAAAGAAGTTGTTCAGAATGCTTCTGTCTAGTTTTTATGTGTAGATATTTCCTTACCCATACTGGATGAAATAATCTCAAATATCCAATTGCAGATTCTACAAAAAGACTGTTTCAAACTTGTTCAACCAAAAGAAAGCTTCAACTCTGTGAGATGAATGCACACATGAGAGAGACATTTTGCAGAATGCTTCTGTGTAGTTTTTATGTGAAGATATTTCCTTTTTCACAATTAGCCTCAAATCACTCCAAGGTCCTCTCACAGATTCTCCAAACAGAGGGTTTCAAAACTGCTGCATCAAAAGAAAGGTTCAATTCTGTGGGTTGAATACACGGATGAGAAAGAAATCGTTCAGAATGCTTCTGTCTAGTTTTTAAGTGTAGATATTTCCCTACCTGCATTGGACGAAATAATCTCAAAAATCCAATTGCAGATTCTACAAAGAGACTGTTTCAACCTGTTCAGCCAAAAGAAAGCTTCAATTTGCAAGAGGAATGCATACATCAGAGAAAAATTTTGCAGAATGCTTCTGTGTAGTTTTTATGTGAAGATATTTCCTTTTTCACCATAGGCCTCAAAGCACTACAAATGTCCACTTGCAGATACTTCAAACAGAATGCTTCAATTCTGCTCAATCAAAGGAAATGTTCAATTCTGTGTGTTGAATGCAGGGATCAGAAAGAAGTTGTTCAGAATGCTTCTGTCTAGTTTTTATGTGTAGAGATTTCCTTACCCACATTGGACGAAATAATCGCAAATTTCCACTTGCAGATTCTACAAAAAGACCGTGTCAAACCTGTTCAACTAAAACAAAGCTTCAATTCTGTCAGATAAATGCACACATCAAAAGAAATATTGCAGAATGCTTCTTTGTAGTTTTTATATGAAGATATTTCATTTTTCACCGTAGGCCTCAAAGCACTCCAAATGTCCACTTGCAGTTTCTTCAATCAGGGTGTTTCAAAACTGCTCAATCAAAAGAAATGTTCCACTCTGTGTGTTGAAAGCACGGATCAGAAAGAAGTTGTTCAGAATGCTTCTGTCTAGTTTTTATGTGTATATATTTCCTTACCCACAATGGACGAAATAATCTCAAATATCCACTTGCAGATTCTACAAAAAGACTGTTTCAAACCTGTTCAACCAAAAGAAAGCTTCCGCTCTGTGAGATGAATGTACACTTCACTGAGAAATTTCTGAGAATGCTTCTGTGTAGTTTTTATGTGAAGACATTTCCTTTTTCACCATAGGCCTCATAGCACTCCAAATCTCCACTTGCAGATTCTACAAACAGAGTGTTTCAAAACTGTTCAATCAAAAGAAAGGTTCAACTCTGTGTGTTGAATGCACGGATCAGAAAGAAGTTGTTCAGAATGCTTCTGTCTAGTTTTATGTGTAGAGATGTCCTTACCCGCATTGGATGAAATAATCTAAAATATACACTTGCATCTTCTACAAAAAGACTGCTTCAAACCTGTTCAACCAAAAGAAAGCTTGAACTCTGTCAGACGAATGCACACATCTGAGAGAAATTTCGCAGAATGCTTCTGTGTAGTTTTTATGTGAAGATATTTCCTTTTTCACCATAGGCCTCAATGCACTCCAAATGTCCACTTGCAGATTCTACAAACAGAGGGTTTCAAAACTGCTCAATCAAAAGAAATGTTCACACCTGTGTGTTGAATGCACGGATCAGAAAGTAGTTGTTCAGAATGCTTCTGTCTAGTTTTTATGTGTAGATATTTCCTTACCCGCATTGGATGAAATAATCTCAAATATTCACTTGCAGATTCTACAAAAAGACTGTTTCAAACCTGTTCTACCAAAAGAAAGCTTCAACTCTGTGAGATGAATGCACACAACAGAGAGAAATTTCGCAGAATGCTTCCATGTAGTTTTTATGTGAAGGTATTTCCTTTCTCACCGTAGGCTTCAAAGCACTCCAAATGTCCACTTGCAGATTTGCAGATTCTTCAAACAGTGTTTCAAAACTGCTCAATCAAAAGGAAGGTTCAACTCTGTGTGTTGAATGCACAAATCAGAAAGAATTTGTTCAGAATGCTTCTGTCTAGTTTCTATGTGTAGTCATTTCCTTAGCTGCATTGGAAGATATAATCTCTAATATCCACTTGCAGATTCTACAGAAAGAGTGTTTCAAACCTGTTCAACCAAAAGAAAGTTTCAACTCTGTGAGATGAATGCACACATCAGACAGAAATTTCGCAGAACGCTTCTGTGTAGTTTTTATGTGAAGACATTTCCTTTTTCACCATAGGCCTCAAAGCATTCCAAATGTCTACTTGCAGATTCTTCAAACTTAGTGTTTCAAAACTGCTCAATCAAAAGCAATGTTCACCTCTGTGTGCTGAATGCACGGATCAGAAAGAAGTTTTTCAGAATGCTTCTGTCTAGTTTTTATGTGTAGATATTTCCTTACCCGCCTTGGATGAAATAATGTCAAATATCTACTTGTAGATTCTACAAAAAGACTGTTTCAAACTTGTTCAACTAAAAGAAGGCTTCTACTCTGTGAGATGAATGCACACATCAGAGGGAAATTTCGCTGAATGCGTCTGTGTAGTTTTTATGTGAAGATATTTCCTTTTTCACCATGGGCATCAAAGCACTCCAAATGTCCACTTTCAGATTCTTCAAACAGAGTGTTTCAAGACTGCTCAATCAAAAGAAAGGTTCAAATCTGTGTGTTCAATGCACGGATCACAAAGAAGTTGTTCAGAATGCTTCTGTCTAGTTTCTAAGTGTGGATATTTCCTTACCTGCATTGCAGGAAATAATCTCAAATATCCATTTGCAGATTCTACAGAAAGACTGTTTCAAATCTGTTAAATGAAAAGAATGCTTCAACTCTGTGAGATGAATGCACACGTCAGAGAGAAATTTCGCAGAACGCTTCTGTGTAGTATTTATGTGAAGATATTTCCTTTTTCACCACAGGCCTCAAAGCACTCCAAATGTCCACTTGCGGACTCTTCAAACAGAGGGTTTCAAAACTGCTCAATCAAAAGAAAGGTTCAACTCTGTGTGTTGAATGCACGGATCAGAGAGAAGTTGTTCAGAATGCTTCTGTCTAGTTTTTATGTGTAGATATTTCCTTACCCGCAGTGGACAAAATAATCTCAAATATTCACTTGCAGGTTCTGCAAAACGACTGTTTCAAACCTGTTTAACCAAAAGAAAGCTTCAACTCTGTGAGCTGAATGCACACATCAGAGAGAAATTTCGCAGAATGCTTCTGTGTAGTTTTTATGGGAAGATATTTCCTTTTTCACCATAGGCCTCAAAGCACTCCAAATGTCCTCTTGAAGATACTTCAAACTGATTTTTTCCAAACTGGTCAATCAAAAGAAATGTTCAATTCTTTGTGTTGAATGCACGGATCAGAAAGAAGTTGTTTAGAATGCTTCTGTCTAGTTTTTATGTGTAGATATTTCCTTACCCGCCTTGGATGAAAAAATCTCAAATATCCTCTTGCAGATTGTACAAAAAGACTGTTTCAAACCTGTTCAACCAAAAGAAAGCTTCAGCTCTGTGAGATGAGTGCACATATCCAAGAGAAATTTCACAGAATGCTTCTGTGTAGTTTTTATGTGAGGATATTTCCTTTTTCACCATAGGCCTCAAAGCACTCCAAATGTCCACTTGCAGATTCTTCAAACAGAGTGTTTCAAAACTGCTCAATCAAAAGAAAGGTTCAACTCTGTGTGTTGAATGCACAGATCAGAAAGAAATTGTTCAGATTGCTTCTGTCTAGTTTTTATGTGTAGATATTTCCTTACCCACATTGGATGAAATAATCTCAAGTATCCACCTGCAGATTCTACAAAAATACTGTTTCAAACCTGTTCAACAAAAAGAAAGCTTCAACTCTGTGAGATGAATGCACACATCAGAGAGAAATTTCGCAGAACGCTTCTGTGAAGTTTTTATGTGAAGATATTTCCTTTTTCACCATAGGCCTCAAAGCGCTCCAAATGTCCACTTGCAGATTCTCAAACAGAGTTTCAAAACTGCTCAATCAAAAGAAAGGTTCAACTCTGTGTCTTGAATGAATGGACCTGAATGAAGTTATTCAGAATGCTTCTGTCTACTTTTTATGGGTAGATATTTCTTTTCCCGCGTTGGACAAAATAATCTCAAATATTCACTTGTAGATTCTACAGAAAGACTGTTTCAAATCTGTTCAACCAAAAGAAAGCTTCAACTCTGTGAGATGAATGCACACATCAGAGAGAAATTTTGCAGAACGCTTCTGTGTAGTTTTTATGTGAAGATATTTCCTTTTTCACCCTAGGCCCCAAAGCATTCCAAATGTCCACTTGCAGATTCTTAAAACTGAGTGTTTCAAAACTGCTCCATCAAAAGAAAGATTCAACTCTGTGTGCTGAATGCATGTATCAGAAAGAAGTTGTTCAGAATGATTCTGTCTAGTTTTTATATGTAGATATTTCCTTACCTGCATTGGACAAAAAAGTCTCAAATATCCACTTGCAGCTTCTACAAAAAGCTGTTTCAAACCTGTTCAACCAAAAGAAAGCTTCAACTCTGTGAGATGAATGCACACATGAGAGAGAAATTTTGCAGAACACTTCTGTGTAGTTTTTATGTGAAGACATTTCCTTTTTCACCATAGGCCTCAAAGCATTCCAATTGTCCACTTGCAGATTCTTCAAACTGAGTGTTTCAAAACTGCTCCATCAAAAGAAAGGTTCAACTCTGTGTGTTGAATGCACTGATCAGAGAGAAGTTGTTCAGAATGCTTCTGTCTAGTTTTTATGTGTAGATATTTCCTTAAACACATTGGATGAAAAAATCTCAAATATCGACTTGCAGATTCTACAAAAAACTGTTTCAAACCTGTTCAACCAAAAGAAAGCTTCAACTCTGTGAGATGAATACACATCAGAGAGAAATTTCACAGAATGCTTCTGTTTAGTTTTTATGTGGGGATATTTCCTTTTTCACCATAGGCCTCAAAGCACTCCAAATGTCCACTTGCAGATTCTCCAAACAGAGGGTTTCAAAACTGCTCAATCAAAAGAAAGGTTCAACTCTGTGTGTTGAATGCACGGATTTGTTCAGAATGCTTCTGTCTAGTTTATATGTATAGTTATTTCCTTACCCACATAGGATGACATAATGAAATATTCACTCGCAGATTCTACAAAAAGACTGTTTCAAACCTGTTCAAGCAAAAGAAAGCTTCAGCTCTGTAAGATGAGTGCACATATCGGAGAGAAATTTCTCAGAATGCTTCTGTTTAGTTTTTGTGTGAAGGTATTTCCTTTTGCACCATAGGCCTCAAAGCACTGCAAATGTCCACTTGCAGATGATACAAAAAGAGTGTTTCAAAACTGCTCAACAAAAAGAAAGGTTGAACTCTGTGAGATGAATGCACAGATCAGAAAGAAGACAGGCAGAATGTTTCTGTGTCGTTTTTATTTGAAGATATTTCCTCTTTCACCTTAGGCCTCAAATCGCTCCAAATGTCCAATTGCAGATTCTACAAAAAGAGTGTTTCAAATCTGCTCAGTGAAAAGAAAGGTTCAACTCTGTGAGATGAATGCACAGATCGGAAAGAAGTTTCACAGAATGCTTCTGTGTAGCTTTTATATGATGATATTTCCTTTCTCACCATAGGCCTCAAAGCTCTACAAATGTCCAATTGCAGATTATACAAAAAGACTGTTTCAAACCTGTTCAAGCAAAAGAAAGCTTCAGCTCTGTGAGATGAGTGCACACATTGGAGAGAAATTTCTCAGAATGCTTCTGTTTAGTTTTTGTGTGAAGATATTTCCTTTTGCACCATAGGCCTCAAAGCACTGCAAATGTCCACTTGCAGATGATACAAAAAGAGTGTTTCAAAACTGCTCAACAAAGGAAAGGTTGAACTCTGTGAGATGAATGCACAGATCAGAAAGAAGTTTCACAGAATGCTTCTGTGTAGTTTTTATGTGAAGATATTTCCTTTTTCACCGTCACCCTCAATGCACACCAAATGTCCTCTTGCAGATTCTACAGAAAGGGCGTTTCAAAATTGCTCTTTTTAAAAGAAAGTTTCAACGTTGTGTGGTGAATGCACAGATCAGAAAGGAGTTTCACAGAATACTTCTTTGTTGTTTTTATGTTGAGATATTTACCTTTTCACCATTGTCCCCAAATCGTTACAAATATCCACTTACAGATTCTACAAAAAGAGAGATTCAAAACTATTCAATGAAAAGAAAGGTTGAACTCTGTGAGATGAATGCACAGATCAGAAAATATTTTGCATAATGCCTCTGTGTCTTTTTTGTGTGAAGATATTTCCTTATCACCATAGGCCTCAAAGTGTTCAAATTTCCAATTGCAGATTCTACAAACGGTGTTTCAAAACTGCTCAATCAAAAGAAAGTTTCAACTCTGTGAGATGAATGCACAGATCAGAAAGAAGTTTCACAGAATGCTTCTGTGTAGTTTTTATTTGAAGATGTATCCTTTTTACCATAGGCCTCAAAGCACTCCAACTATCCACTTCCAGTTTCTACATAAACATTGTTTCAAAAATACTCAATCAAAAGACAGGTTCAACTCTATGAGATAAATACACAGATCAGAAAGTGGTTTCACAGAATGCTTCTGTGTACTTTTTATGTGAAGATATTTCCTTTTCCACCATAGACCTCAAAGTGCTCCAAATGTCCACTTGCAGATTCTACAGAAAGAGTGTTTCAAAACTACTCAATTAAAAGTAATGTTCAACTCTGTGCAATGACTTCACACATCAGAAAGACATTTTGCAGAATACTTCTGTGTAGTTTTTATGTGAATATATTTCCTTTTTCACTGTAGGCCTCAATGTGCTCCAAATGTCCACTAACAGACACTAAAAAGGAGTCTTTCAAAAAGGCTCAATCAAAAGAAAGGTTCAACTCTGAGAGGTGAATGCACACATCAGAAAGATGTTTCCCATAATGCTTCTGTGTAGTTTTTATGTGCAGTTATTTCCTTTTTCACCCTAGGCCTCAATGCCCTCCAAATGTCCACTTGCAGATTCTACAAAAAGAGTGTTTCAAAACTGCTCATCAAAAGAAATATTCAATGCTCTGAGATGAATGCACAGATCAGACAGAAATTTTGCACAATTCGTCTGTGTAGTTTTTATGTGCAGATGTTTCCTTTTTCAACATAGGCCTCCAAGCGCTCCAAATGTCCACTTGCATATTCTACAAAAAGATTGTTTAAAAATTGTTGATTCAAAAGAAAGGTTCAACCCTGTGAGATGAATGCACAGAACAGAAAGAAGCTTTGCAGAATGCTTCTCTGTAGTTTTTATGTGGAGATATTTCCTTTTTCACCAGAGGCTTCAAAGAACTCCAAATGTCCACTTGCAGAATCTACAAAAACAGTGTTTCAAAACTGCTCAATGAAAGAAAGTTTCAATTCTGTGAGATGATTGCACAGATCAAAAAGAAGTTTCCCAGAATGCTTCTGTGTACTTTTTATGTGAAGATATTTCCTTTTTCACCATAGGCCTCAAAGTGCTCCAAATGTCCAATTTCAGACTCTACAAAAAGAGTATTTCAAAAGTAGTCAATCAAAAGAAAGGTTCAAATAAGTGAGATGAATACACAGAGTAGAAAGAAGTTTCGCGGAATGCTTCTGTGTAGTTTTTATATGAAGGTATTTCCTTTTTCACCAAAGGCCTCAAAACACTCCAAATGTCCACTTGCAGATACTAAAAAAGAGTGTTTACAAAACTGCTGAATCAAAAGAAAGTTTCAACTCTGTGAGATGAATGCACAAATCAGAAAGTAGTTTCACAGAATGCTTCTGTATAGTTTTTATGTGAATATATATCCTTTTACACCATTGGTCTCAAAGCGCTCCAAATGTCAACTTGCAGATTCTACAAAGAGAGTTTCTCAAAACTGCTCAATCAATAGAAAGTTTTAAGTCTGTGAGATGAACGCACAGAATAAAAAGTAGTTTCACAGAATGCTTCTGTGTAGTTTTTCTGTGGCAATATTTCCTTTTTCACCATAGGCCTCAAAGCGATCCGAACGTCCACTTGCAGATCCCACAAAAAGTGTGTTTCAAAACTGCTCAATCAAAAGAAAAGTTCAAATCTGTGAGATGAATGCACAGATCAGAAAGAAGTTTCCAAGAATTCTTCTGTGTAGTTTTTATGTGAAGATATATCCTTTTTCACCATAGGCCTCAAAGCGCTCCAAATGCCCATTTCCAGATTCTACAAAATGGGTGCTTCAAAACTGCACAATCACAAGAAAGCTTCAACTCTGTGAGATGAATGCACAGATCAGAAAGAAGTATGCAGAATACTTCTGTGTAGTTTTTATGTGAAGATATTTCTTTTTCACCATAGGCCTCAAAGAGATCCAAACGTCCACTTGCAGATTCCACAAAACCTGTGCTTCAAAACTGCTCAATCAAAAGGAAAGTTCAACTCTGTGAGATGAATGCACAGATCAGAAAGAAGTTTCCAGGAATGCTTCTGTGTAGTTTTTATGTGAAGATATATCCTTTTTCACCATAGGCCTCAAAGCATTCCAAATGTCCACTTGCAGATTCTACAAAAAGTGTTTCTCAAAAGTGCTCAATGAAAAGAGAGGTTGAACTCTGTGAGATGAACGCACAGAACAGAAAGTAGTTTTGTGGAATGCTCCTGTGTAGTTTTTCTGTGGAGATATTTCCTTTTTCACCATAGGACTCAAAGCGCTCCAAATGTCCACTTGTAGATTCTGCGTAAAGAGAGTTTCAAAACTGCTCAATCAAAAGAAAGGTTCAACTCTGTGAGATGAATGCACAGATCAGAAAGAAGTTTTGCAGAATGCTTCTGTGTAGTTTTTATGTGAAGATATATCCTTTTTCACCAAGACCTCAAAGTGCTCCAAACGTCCACTTCCAGATTTTACAAAAAGAGTGCTTCAAAACTGCTCAATCAAAAGGAAGGTTCAACTCTGTGAGATGAATGCACAGATCAGAAAGAAGTTTCCAAGAATGCGTCTGTGTAGTTTTTATATGAAGATATTTCCTCTTTCACCATTGGCCATCAAGCGACCCAAATGTCCACTTGCACATTCTACAAAAAGAATGTTGCAAAAGTGATCAATGAAAATAAAGGTTCAACTCTGTGAGATGAATGTGCAGATCAGAAAGAAGTTTCACAGAATGCTCCTGTGAAGTGCTATGTGAAGGTATTTCCTTTTTCACCATAGGCATTAAAGGGCTCCAAAAGTCCAGTGCAGATTCTACAAAAAGAGTGTATCAAAACGGCTCAATCAAAAGGGTTCAATTCTGTCAGATAAACGCACAGAATAGAAAGAAGTTTCGCAGAATGCTCCTGTGTAGTTTTTAAGTGAAGATATTTCCATTTTCATCATAGGCCTCAATGCCTTCCAAATGTCCACTTGCAGATTCTACAAAAAGAGAGTTTCAAAACTGCTCAGTGAAACGAAAAGTTGAACTCTGTGAGATGAATGCACAGATCAGAAAGAAGTTTTGCAGAATGCTTCTTTGTAGCTTTTATCTGAAGATATTTCCTTTTTAACCATAGGCCTCAAAGCGCTCCAAATATCCACTTGCAGATTCTACAAAACAGTGTTTCAAAATTGCTCAATCAAAAGAAAGGTTCAACTCTGGGAGAAGAATGCACACATGAGAAAGAAGTTTCGCAGAATGCTTCAGTGTAGTTTTTATAGGAAGATATTTCCTTTTTCAACATAGGCCTCAAAGGTCTCCAAATGTAAACTTGCATATTCTTCAAAAAGAGTGATTAAAAACTGCTCAACCAAAAGAAAGGTTCAACGCTGTGAGATGAATTCACAAATCAGAAAGAAGTTTCACAGAAAGCTTCTGTGTAGTTTTTATGTGAAGATATTTCCTTTTTCACCATAGGCCTCAAAGCGCTCAAATGTCCACTTCCAGATTCTACAAAAGTTTTTCAATAGTGGTCAATCAAAAGAAAGGTTTAATGTTGTGAGATGAATGCACAGATCAGAAAGAAATTTCGCTGAATGCTTCTGTGTAGTTTTTATGTGAAGATATTTGCTTTTTCACCATAGGCCTCAAAGCGCTCCAAATGTCCACTTCAAAATTCTACAAAAAGTGTTAAAAGAAACTGCTCAATCAAAAGAAAGGGTCAACTCTGTGAGATGAATGCACCGATCAGAAGGAAGTTTCAGAGAACGCTTCTGTGTAGTTTTTAAGTGAAGATATTTCCTTTATCACCATAGGCCTCAAAGCGCTCCAAATACAAACTTGCAGATTCTACAAAAAGAGAGTTTCAGATCTATACTATCAAAAGAAATCTTCAACTCTGTGAGATGAATGAACAGATCAGAAAGAAGTTTTGCAGAATGCTTCTGTGTAGTTTTTAAGTGAAGATATTTCCTTTTTTCCATAGGCCTCAAAGTGCTCCAAATGTCCACTTCAGGTTCTACAAAAAGAGTGTTTCACAACTGCTCAATCAAAAGAAAGGTTAAACTCTGTGTGATGAATGCACAGATCTGAAAGAAGTTTTGCAGAATGCTTCTGTGTAGCTTTTATCTGACGATATTTCCGTTTTAACCATAGGCCTCAGTGCGCTCAAATTGTCCACTTACAAAATCTACAAAAGAGGGTTTCAAAAGTGCTCTGTCAAAAGAAAGATTCAACTCTGGGAGAATGCACAGATTGGAAAGAAGTTTCACAGAATGCTTCGGTGTAATTTATATGGGAAGATATCTCCTTTTTCACCATAGACCTTAAAGCGCTCCAAATGTCCCCTTGCATATTATGCAAAAAGAGTGTTTCAAAAGTGCTCAATCAAAAGAAAGGTTCAACTCTGGGAGAAGAATGCACAGATCAGAAACAAGTTTCGCAGAATGCTTCGGTGTAGTTTTTATGGGAAGATAGATATTTCCTTTCTCACCATAGGCCTCAAATGTTAGGCCTTCTCATCATAGGCTCCAAATGTTCACTTGCCGATTGTACAAAAAGAGCATTTGAAAACTGCTCAATCAAAAGAAAGGTTTTACTCTGTGAGGTGAATGAACAGATCAGAAAGAAGTTTCATAGAATGGTTCTGTGTAGCTTTTATATGAAGATATTTCCTTTTTTGCCGTAGGCCTCACAGCGCTCCAAATGTCCACTTGCAGATTCTACGAAAAGTAGGTTTAAAAACTGCTCAACTGAAAGAAAGCTTCAATGCTGTGAGGTGAATTCACAAATCAGAAAGTTTAGCAGAAAAATTCTGTGTAGTTTTTATGTGAATATATTTCCTTTTTTACCGTAGGCCTCAAAGTGCACCAAATGTCCTCTTGCAGATTCTAAAAAAAGAGTGTTTCAAAACTGCTCATTAAAAAGAAAATTTCAACGTTGTAAAATGAATGCACATATCAGAACGAAGTTTCGCAGAATGCTTCTGTGTAGTTTTTAATTGAAGATATTTCCTTTATCACCATAGGCTACAAAGCGTCCAAATGTCCACTTGCAGATTCTATGAAAAGAGTGTTTCAAATCTATTCAATCAAAAGAAAGGTTGAACTCAGTGAGATGAATGAACAGTTCAGAAGAAGTTTCACAGAATGCTTCTGTGAAGTTTTTATGTGAAGATATTTCCTTTTTCACCATAGGCGTCAAAGCGCTCCAAATGTCCAATTGCAGATTCTCCAAATAGAGTGTTTGAAAACTGCTCATTTTAAATAAAGGTTCAGCTCGGTGAGATGAATGCACAGATCAGGAAAAAGTTTCGCAAAATACTCTGTGTTGTTTTTATGCAAAATGTTTCCTTTTTAACCATAGGCTTCAAAGTGCTCCAAATGTTCACTTGCCGATTGTACAAAAAGAGTGTTTGAAAACTGCTCAATCAAAAGAAAGGTTCTACTCTGTGAGGTGAATGAACAGATCAGAAACAAGTTTCATAGAATGCTTCTGTGTAGCTTCTATATGAAGATATTTCTTTTTTTGCTCTAGGCCTCACAGAGCTCCAACTATCCACTTGCAGATTCTACAAAAAGTGTGTTTCAAAACTGCTCAATCAATAGAAAGTTTCAATACTGTGAGATGAATGCACTGATCAGAAAGAAGTTTTGCAGAATGGTTCTGTGTATTTTTTATGTGAAGATATTTCCTTTTTCACCATTGCCCTCAAAGCACTGCAAATGTTCTCTTGCAGATTCTCCAAAAAGAGTGTTTAAAAACTGCTCAATCAAAAGAAATGTTGAAATCCGTGAGATGAATGCACAGATCAGAAAGAAGTTTCGCAGAATGTTTCTGTGTCGTTTTTATGTGAAGATATTTCCTTTTTTACCATAGGCCCCAAAGCCCTCAATATATTTGGAGATTCCAAAAAAAGAGTGTTCCAAAACTGCTCAATCAAGAGAAACTTTCATCTCTGTGAGATGAATGCACAGATCAGAAAGAAATTTTTCAGAATGTTTCTGTGTAGTTTTTATGCGAAGATATTTCTTTTTTCACCTGAGTCCCCAATGCTCTGCAGACGTCCACTTGTAGATTCTACAAAAAGAATGTTTCAAAACTGCTCATTCAAAAGAAAGGTTCAACTCTGTGAGATGAATGCACAGATCAGAAAGAAGTTTCCCAGAATGCTTCGGTGTAGTTTTTATGTGATGATATCTCCTTTTTCAACATAGGCTTCAAAGCACTCCAAATGTACACTTGCAGATTCGACAAAAAGAGTGTTTCAAAACTGCTCCATCAAAACAAAGTTTCAGCTCTGTAAGATTAATGCAGAGATCAGAAAGAAGTTTCGCAGAATGCTTTTGTATAGTTTTTAAGTGAAGATAGTTCCTTTATCACCATAGGCCTCAAAGTGCTCCAAATGTCCACTTGCAGATTCTACAAAAAGAGTGTTTCAAATCTATTCAATCAAAAGGAAGGTCCAACTCTGTGAGATGAATGCACAGATCAGAAAGAAGTTTTGCAGAATACTTCTGTGTAGCTTTTATGTGAAGATATTTCCCTTTTAACCATAGACCTCAAAGCGCTCCAAATGTCCACTTGCAGATTCTACAAAAGAGTGTTTCAAAAGTGCTCAATCAAAAGAACGGTTTAACGTTGTGAGAAGAATGTACAGATCAGAAAGAAGTTTCGCTGAATGCTTCTGTGTAGTTTTTATGTGAAGATATTTGCTTTTTCACAATAGGCCTCAAAGTGCTCCAAATGTCCACTTCAAAATTCTAAAAAAGTTTTAAAAAACTGTTCAATCAAAAGAAAGGCTCAACTCTGTGAGATGAATGCACTGATGAGAAAGAAGTTTCGCAGAATGCTTCTGTGTAATTTTTCTATGAAGATATTTCCTTTATCACCATAGGCCTCAATGCACTCCAAATGTCCACTTGCAGATTCTTCAAATAGAGTGTTTCAAATCTATTCTATCAAAAGAAAGGTTCAACTGTGTGAGATGAATGAACAGTTCAGATATTAGTTTCGCACAATGCTTCTGTGTATTTTTTAAGTGAAGATATTTCCTTTTTCACCATAGACCTCAAAGAGCTCCAAATATCCACTTGCAGAATCTACAAAAAGAGAATTTCAAAATTGCTCAATCAAAAGATAGTTTCAATGTTGGGAGATGAATGCACATATCAGAAAGAAGTTTTACACAATGCTTCTGTTTAGTTTTTATCTGAAGATATTTCCTTTTTCACAACAGGCCTTAAAGCGCTCCAAATGTCCACTTGCAAATTCTCCAAAAAGAGTGTTTCAAATCTGCTCAATCAAAAGAAAGGTTCAACTCTGTGAGATGAATGCACAGATCTGAAGGAAGTTTCGCAGAATGCTTCTGTGTAGTTTTTATATGAAGATATTTCCTTTATCACCATAGGCCTCAAAGTGCTCAAAATGTCCACTTGCAGATTCTTCAAAAAGAGTGTTTCAAATCTATTCTATCAAAACAAAGGTTCAACTATGTGACATGAATGCAGTCATTGGAAAGGAGTTTCGCAGAATGCTTCTGTGTAGCTTTAATGTGAAGATATTTCCTTTATAACCGTAGGCCTCAAAGCGCTACAAATGTCCACTTGCAAATACTACAAGAAGTGTGTGTGAAAAATTCTCAATCAAAAGAAAGTTTCAACTCTGTGATTTGAATGCACAGATCAAAAAGAAGTTTCGCAGAATGCTTCTGTGTAGTTTTTATGTGAAGATATTTCTTTTTTGACCATAGGCCTCAAAGCGCTCCAAATGTCCACTTGCAGATTCTACAAAAAGAGTATTTCAAAAGTGCTCAATCGAAAGAAAGGTTTAACGTTGTGAGATGAATGCACAGATCAGAAAGAAGTTTCGCAGAATGCTTCTGTGTAGTGTTTAAGTGAAGATATTTCATTTATCACCATAGGCATCAAAGCGCTCCAAATGTCCACTTGCAAATTCTACAAGAAGTGTGTGTGAAAAATTCTCAATCAAACGAAAGTTTCAACTCTGTGAGTTGAATACACAGATCAGAAAGAAGTTTCACAGAATGCTTCCATGTAGTTTTTATGTGAAGGTATTTCCTTTTTCACCATAGGCCTCAAAGTGCTCCAAATGTCCACTTGTAGGTACTACAAAAAGAGTGATTCAAAACTGCTCAACCAAAAGAAAGTTTAAAATCCGTGTGATGAATGCACAGATCAGAGAGAAGTTTCGCAGAATGCTTCTGTGTAGTTGTTATGTGAAGGTATTTCCTTTTTCACCATAGGCCTCAAAGCACTCCAAATGTCTACTTGTAGATTCTAAAAAAAAAAATGTTTCAATACTGCTGAATCAAAGGAAAGGTTCAACTCTGTAAGATGAATTTACAGATCAGAAAGATGTTTCACAGAATGCTTCTTTGCAGTTTTTATGTGCGGATATTTCCTTTTTCACCATAGGACTTAAAGCACTCCAAATGTCCACTTGCCGACCCTCCAAAAAGAGTTTTTCCAAACTGCTCAATCAAAATTATGGTTCAACTCTGTGAGATGAATGAACAGATGAGAAAGAAGTTTCACAGAATGCTTTTGTGTAGCTTTTATGTGAAGATATTTCCTTTTTCACCATAGGCCTCAAAGCCCTCCAAGTATACCCTTGCAGTTCCTACAAAAAGAGTGTTTCAAAACTGCTCAATCAAAAGAAAGTTTCAACGTTGTGAGATGAATTCACAGATCAGAAAGAAGTTTTGCAGAATGCTTCTGTGTAGTTTTTATGTGAAGATATTTCCTTTTTCACCATAGGCCTTAAAGCACTCCAAGTGTCCACTTGCTGATTCTACAAAAGGAGTTTTTCAAAACTATTCAATCAAAAGAAAGTTTCAACTCTGTGAGGTGAATGGGCCAATCTCAAAGAAGCTTCGTAGAATGCTTCTGTGTAGTTTTTAAGAGAAGATATTTCCTTTTTAACCATAGGCCTCAAAGCGCTCCAAATATCGACTTGCAGATTCTTCAAAAAGAAAGTTTTAAAACTGCTCAATCAAAAGAAAGGTTCAATTCTGTTAGATGAAAGCACAGATCAGTGAGAAGTTTCGCAAAATGCTTCTGAGTTGTTTTTATCTGAAGATATTTCTTTTTCACCATAGTCCTCTAAGCACTCCAAATGTCCACTTGAATATTCTACAAAAAGAGTGTTTCAAAACTGCTCAATCAAAAGAAAGGATCACCACTGTAAATTGAATGCACAGGTCAGAAAGAAGTTTCACAGAATACTTTTGTGTAGTTGTTAAGTGAAGATATTCCCTTTTTCACCATAGGCCTCAAAGCGCATGAAATGTCCACTTGCAGATCGTACAAAAAGAGAGATTCAAAACTCCTCAATCAAAAGAAAGGTTCAACGTTGTGAGATGTATGCACATATCAGAAAGAATTTTCACACAATGCTTCTGTGTAGTTTTTATGTGAAGATATTTCGTTTTTCACCATAAGCATTAAAGTGCTCCAAATCTCCACTTGCAGACTCTCCAAAAAGAGTGTTTCAAAAATGCTCAATCAAAGGAAAGATTCAACTCTGTGAGATTTATGCACAGATCAGAAAGAAGTTTCGCAGAATGGTTCTGTGAAGTTTTTAAGTGAAGATATATCCTTTTTCACCACTGGCCTCAAAGCGCTCCAAATATCCAACTGCAGATTCTAAAAAAAGAATGTTTCACATCTGCTCATTCAAAAGAAAGGTTCAACTCTGTGAGATGAATGCACAGATCAGAAAGAAGTTTTGCAGAATGCTTCTGGGCAGTTTTTATGTGAAGATATTTCCTTTTTCACCACAGGCCACAAAGCGCACCATATGTCCACTTGCAGATTCTACAAAAAGAGAGTTTCAAAACTCCTCTAAGAAAAGAAAGAGTCAAATCTGTGAGATGAATGCAGGGATCAGGAAGAAGTTTTGCAGAATGCTTCTGTGTACTTTTCATTTGAAGATATTTCCTCTTTCACCATTCACATTAAAGCACTGCAAATGTCCACTGGCAGATTCTACAAAAAGAGTGTTCCACAACTGCTCAGTCAAAAGAAATTTCAACGCTGTGAGATGAATGCATACATCAGAAAGGAGTTTCACAGAATGCTTCTGTGTAGTTTTTCTGTGGAGAGATTTCCTTTTTCACCATAGGCCTCAACGCGCTCCAACTGTCCACTTGCAGATACTTCAAAAAGAGGGTTTCCAAACATACCAACGAAATGAAAGGTTCAAGTCTGTGAGATGAATGCACAGATCAGAAAAGAGTTTCGGAGAATGCTTCTGTGTAGTTTTTATGTGAAGGTATTTACAATTTCACCATAGGCCTGAAAGCACTCAAAATGTCCACTTGCACATTCTACAAAAAGAGTGTTTCAAAACAGCTCAATTAAAAGAAAGGTTCAACTCTCTGAGATGAATGCACACAATAGAAAGGAGCTTCACAGAATGCTTATGTGCAGTTTTTCTGCAGAGATATTTCCTTTTTAACCATGGAATCAAAGTGCTCCAAATGTCCACTTGCAGATTCTACAAAAAGAGTGTTTCAAAATTGCTCATGAAAAGAAAGGTTCAACTCTGTGTGATGAATGCACAGATCAGAGAGAAGTTTCACAGAATGCTTCTTTGTAGTTTTTATGTGAAGATATATACTTTTTCACCATAGGTCTGAAAGCGCTCCAAATGTCCACTTACACATTCTAAAAAGAGTGTTTCAAAACTGCTCAATCAAAAGAAAGGTTCAACTCTCTGAGATGAATGCACACAGTAGAAAGAAGTTTTGCAGAATTCTTCTGTGCAGTTTTTCTGCAGAGATATTTCCTTTTTCACCATAGACCTCAAAGCGCTCCAAACGTCCACTTGCATAATGTACAAAAAGAGTGTTTCAAAACTGCTCCATCAAAAGAAAGGTTCAACTCTGTGAGATAAATGGACAGATCAGAAAGAAGTTTCACAGAATGCTTCTGTGTAGTTTTTATGTGAAGATATTAACTTTTTCACCATAGGCCCTCAAAGCACTCCAAATGTCCAATTGCAGATACTACAAAAAGAGTGTTTCAAAAGTGCTCAATGAAAAGGAATGTTCAACTTTGTGAGATGGATGCACAGATCAGAAAGGAGTTTTGTAGAATGCTTCTGTGTAGTTTTTATGTGCAGATATTTCCTTTTTCACCATAGGCCTCAAAGCGCTCCAAATGTCCACTTGCAGATTCTACAAAAAGAGTGTTTCAAAAGTGCTAAATTGAAAGAAAAGTTCAAGTCTGTGAGATGAATGCAGAGATCAGAAAGAACTTTTGCAGAATGCTTCTGTGTGGTTTTCTATGCAGATATTTCCTTTTTCACCACAGACCTCAAAGCGCTCCAAATGTCCACTTGCAGATTCTACAAAAAAAGTGTTTCAGAACTGCTCATGAAAAGAAAGGTTCAGCTCTGTGAGATGAATGTACAGATCAGAAAGAAGGTTTGCAGAATGCTTCTGTGTAGTTTTTATGTGAAGGTATTTCCTTTTTCACCATTGGCCTCAAACTGCTCCAAATTTCCATTTGCAGATTCTACAAAAAGAGGGTTTCAAAACTGCTAAATCAAAAGGAAACTTCAAATCTGTGAGACAAATACACAGAGTAGATACTAGTTTTGCAGAATGCTTCTGTGTAGTTTTTATGTGCAGATTCTATGTTTTTCACCATTGGCCTCAAAGCCAGTAGAGTCTGCCTGCAGATTCTACAAAAAGAGTGTTTCAAAACTGCTGAATGAAAAGAAAGGTTCAACTCTGTGAGATGAATTCACAAATCAGAAAGAAGAGTCACAGAACTACTTTTGTGTAGTTTTTCTGTGGTGATATTTCCTTTTTCAACATAGGCCTCAAAGTCTCCAATCATCCACTTCCAGATTATACAAAAAGAGTGTTTCAAAACTGAACAACGAACAGAAAGTTTTAACACTGTGACATGAATACACATATCAGAAAGTAGTTTCGCAATATGCTTCTGTGTAGTTTTTATGTGAAGATGTATCCTTTTTCACCATAGGCCTCATTGTGCTCCAAATATCCACTTGCAGATTCTAAAAAAGTGTGTTTCAAAACTGCTCAATTAAAAGAAATGTTCAAATGTGTCAGTTGATTGCAGAGATGAGAAACAAGTTTCACAGAATGCTTCCGTGTTGTTTTTATGTGCAGATTTTTTTTTTCACCATTGGCCTCAGAGCGCTCCAAATGCCCACTTAGAGATACTACAAAAAGAGTGTTTCAAAACTGCTCAAACAAAAGAAAGGTTCAACTCCATGAGATGAATGCAGAGATCTGAAAGAAGTTTCAAAGAATGATTCCATTTAGTTTTTATGTGAAGTTATTACCTTTTTCACTATAGGCCTCAATGCACTCCAAATATCCACTTGCAGATTCTACAAAAGAGTGTTTCAAAACTGCTCATGAAAAGAAAGGTTCAACTATGTGAGATGAATAACCAGATCAGAAAGAAGTTTCCCAGAATGCTTCTGTGTACTTATTATGTGAAGATATTTTCTTTTTCACCATAGGCCTCAAAGCGCTCCAAATGTCCACTTGCAGAATCTACAAAAAGTGTGATTCAAAACTGCTCATGAAAAGACAGATTCACCTCTTTGAGATAAATGCACAGGTGAGAAAGGAGTTTCACGGAATGCTTCTGTGTAGCTTTTCTGTGGAGATATTTCCTTTTTCACCATAGGCCTCAAAGCGCTCCAATTGTCCAGTTGCAGAAACTACAAAAAGAGTGTTTCAAAACTGCTCAATCAAAAGAAAGGTTCTACTCTGTTACATGAATGCACAGATCAGGAAGAAGTTTCAAAGAATGCTTCTGTGTGTTTTTTATGTGAAGATATATACTTTTTCACCATAGGCCCCAAAGTGCTCCAAATGTCCACTTGCACATTCTACAAAAAGAGTGTTTCAAAACTGCTCAATCACAAGAAAGGTTCAACTCTCCGAGATGAATGCATATATCAGAAAGAAGTTTCACAGAATGCTTCTGTGTAGTTTTTCTGTGGATATATTTCCCTTTCACCATGGGTCTCAGAGCGCTCCACTTGTCCACTTGCAGATTCTACAAAAATAGTGTTTCCAAACTGCTCATGAAAAGAACGTCTCAACTCTGTGAGATGAATGCACAGATCAGAAAGAAGTTTCGCATAATGCTTATGTGTAGTTTTTATGTGAAGATATTTGCTTTATCACCATTGGCCTCAAAGCACTCCAAATGCACACTTGCTTATTCTGCAAAAAGAGTGTTGCAAAACAGCCCAATCAAAAGAAAGGTTCAAGTCTGTGAGATGAATGCACAGATCAGAAAGGGGTTTCACAGAATGCTTCTGTGATGTTTTTATGTGAAGATATTTCCTTTTTCACCATAGGCCTCAAAGGGCTCAAAATGTCCACTTCTGGTTTCTACGTAAAGGGTGTTTCAAAACTGCTCATTCGAAAGAAAGGTTCACCTCAGTGAGATGAATGCACAGAACTGAAAGAAGTTTCATGGAATGCTTCTGTGTAGTTTTTTTGTGAAGATGCCTTTTTCACCATAGGCCTCAAAGAGATCCAAATGTCCACTTGCAGATTCCACAAAAAGTGTTTCAAAACTGCTTAATCAAAAGAAAGGTTCAACTGTGTGAAATGAATGCACACATCAGAAGGAAGTTCTGCAAAATTCTTCTTTGTAGTTTTTATGTGGAGATATTACCGTTTTCACCATAGGCCTCAAAGCACTCCAAATGTCCACTTGCCGATTGTACAAAAAGAGGGTTTCAAAACTGCTCAATCAAAAGAAAGGTTCAACTCTGTGAGATGAATGCACAGATCAGAAAGAAGTTTCACAGAATGCTTCTGTATAGTTTTTATGTGAAGATATTTCCTTTTTCAACATAGTCCTCAAAGCGCTGCGAGTGTCCGCTTGCAGATTCTACAAAAAAAGTGTTTCAAAACTGCTCAATCAAAGAAAAGCTTCACCTCTGTGAGACGAATGCACAGATCATAAAGAAGTTTCACAGAATGTTTCTGTGTAGTTTCTTTTTATTATTATACTTTTGGTTTTAGGTTACGTGTGCACAATGTGCAGATGTGTTACATATGTTTCCATGTGCCATGTTGTTTTGCTACACCCATTAACTCTTCATTTAGCATTAGGTATGTATCCTAATGCTGTCCCTCCCCCCTCCCCCCACCCCACAACAGTCCCCAGAGTGTGATGTTTCCCTTCCTGTGTCCATGAGTTCTCATTGCTCAATTCCCACCTATGAGTGAGAACATGCAGTGTTTGGTTTTTCATCCTTGTGATAGTTTACTGAGAATGATGTTTTCCAGTTTCATCCATGTCCCTACAAAGGATATGAGCTCATCATTTTTTATGCCTTCATAGTATTCTATGGTGTATATGTGCCACATTTTCTTAATCCAGTCTATTGTTGTTGGACATTTGGGTTGGTTCCAACTCTTTGCTATTGTGAATAGTGCTGCAATAAACCTACGTGTGCATGTGTCTTTATAGCAGCATGATTTATAGTCCTTTGGGTATATACCCAGTAATAGGGTATCTGGGTCAAATGGTATTTCTAGTTCTAGATCCCTGAGGAATCGCCACACTGATTTCCACAGTGGTTGAACTAGTTTACAGTCCCACCAACAGTGTAAAAGTGTTCCTATTTCTCCACATCCTCTCCAGCACCTGTTGTTTCCTGACTTTTTAATGATGGCCATTCTAACTGGTGTGAGATTGTATCTCACTGTGGTCTTGATTTGCATTTCTCTGAAGGCCAGGGATGATAAACATTTTTTCATGTGTATTTTGGCTGCATAAAAGTCTTCTTTAGAGAAGCATTTGCTCATGTCCTTCTCCCACTTTTTGATGTGGTTGTTTACTTTTTCTTGTAAATTTGTTGGAGTTCATTGTAGGTTCTGTATATTAGCCCTTTGTCAGATAAGTAGGTTGCAAAAACTTTCTTCCATTCTGTAGGTTGCTCGTTCACTCCTATGGTTGTTTCATTTCTGTGCCATCCCATCAATCTACCAATGACTTTCTTCACAGAATTGGAAAAAACTACTTTAAAGTTCCTATGGAACCAAAAAAGAGCCCGCATCTCCAAGTCAATCCTAAGCTAAAAGAACAAAGCTGGAGGCATCACACTACCTGACTTCAAACCATACTACAAGGCTACAGTAACCAAAACAGCATGGTACTTGTACCACAACAGAGACATAGATCAATGGAACAGATCAGAGCCCTCAGAAATAATGCAGCATATCTACAAGTAACTGATCTTTGACAAACTTGACAAAAACAAGATATGTGGAAAGGATTCCCTATTTAATAGATGCTGCTGGGAAAACTGGCTAGCCATATGTAGAAAGCTGAAACTGGATCACTTCCTTACACCTTATACAAAAATTAATTCAAGATGGTTTAAAGACTTACATGTTAGACCTAAAATCATTAAAATCCTACAAGAAAACCTAGGCTATACCATTCAGGATATAGGCGTGGGCAAGGACTTCATGACTAAAACACCAAAAGCAATGGCAACAAAAGCAAAAATTGACAAATGGGATCTAATAAAACTAAAGAGCTTCTGTGTAGTTTTTATGTGAACATATTTCCTTTTTCACCATATGCCTCCAAGCGCTCCAAATGTCCACTTGCAGATTATATAAAAAGAGTGTTTCAAAACTGCTCAATCAAAAGAAAGGTTCAAATCTGTGAGTTGAATACACAGATCAGAAAGAAGTTTCATAGAATGCGTCTGTGTAGTTTTTATGTGAATATATTTCCTTTTTCACTATAGGCCTCAAAGCATTCCAAAGTCCACTTGTAGATTAAACAAAAAGAGTTTTTGAAAACTGCTCAATGAAAAGAGAGGTTTAACTCTGTGAGATGAATGCACAGATCAGAGGGAAGTTTCCCAGAATGCTTCTGTGTAGTATTTATTTGAAAGTATTTCCTTTTTCACCATAGGCCTCAAAGTGCTCCAAATGTCCACTTGCAGATTCCACAGAGTGTTTCAAAACTGTTCTATCAAAAGAAAGGTTCAACTCTGTGAGATGAATGCACAGATCAGAAAGAAATTTTGCAGAATGCTTCTGTGTAGTTTTTATGTGAATATATTTCCTTTTTCACCGAAGGCCTCAATGTGCTCCAAATGTCCAATTGTAGATTCTACAAAAAGAGTGTTTCAAAACTGCTCAATCAAAAGGAAAGTTCAACTCTGTGAGATGAATGCACAGATCAGAAAGAATTTTCACAGAATACTTCTGTGCAGCTTTTATATGAAGATATTTCCTTTTTCACCAGGGCCTAAAAGCGCTCCAAATGTTGACTTGTAGATTCCTCAAAAAGAGTGTTCCAAAACTGTTCAATCAAAATAAAGGTTCAACTCTGTGTGATGAATGCACAGACCAGAAAGAAGATTCACAGAATGCTGCTGTGTAGTTTTTATGTGAAGATATTTTCGTTTTCACCATAGGCCTCAAAGCGATCGAAATGTCCAATTGCAGATTCTACAAAAAAAGTGCTTCAAAATTGCCCAATCAAAAGAAATTTTCAACTCTGAGAGATGAATGCAGAGATCAGAAAGCTGTTTCCCAGAATGCTTCTGTGTAATTTTTATGTGTGGATATTTCCTTTTCCACCATAGGCCTCAAAGTGCTCCAAATGTCCACTTGCAGATTCCTCAAAAAGAGTGTTCCAAAACTGCTCATTCAAAATAAAGGTTACACTCTGTGAGATGAATGCACATATCAGAAAGCATTTTCACAGAATGCTTCTGTGTAGCTTTTATATGAAGATATTTCCTTTTTCACCGTAGGCCCCAAAGTGCTCCAAATATCCACTTGTAGATTCTACAAAAGGAGTGTTTCAGAACAGCTCAATCAAAAGAAAGCTTCAACTCTGTTACATGAATGCACAGATCAGAAAGACGTGTCGCAGAATGCTTCTGTGTAGTTTTTATGTGAAGATATTTTCTTTTTCACCATATGCTTCAAAGCGCCCCAAATGTCCACTTGCAGATTCTTCAAAAAGACGGTTGCAAAACTGCTCAATCATAAGAAAGATTCAATGCTGTGAGATGAATGCAGAGAATAGAACGAAGTTTTGCAGAATGCTTCTGTGTAGTATTTAAGTGAAGATAGTTCCATTTACACCATAGGCCTCAAAGCACTGCAAATGTCCACCTGCAGATTGTACAGAAAGTGTGTTTCAAAACTGCTCAATCAAAAGAAAGTTTCAACTCTGTGAGATGAATACACAGATGAGAAGGAACTTTTGCAGAATGGTTTTATTTAGTTTTTATGTGAAGATATTTCCTTTTTCACCATAGGCCTCAAAGTGCTCCAAATATCCAGTTGTAGATTCTACAAAAAGAGTGTTTCAAAACTGCTCAATGAAAAGAAAGTTTCAACTCTGTAGGACGAATGCACAGATCAGAAAGTAGTTTTGCAACATGCTTCCATGCAGTTTTTATGTGAAGACATTTCCTTTTTCATTGTCATCCTCAAACTGCTCCAAATGTCCACTTTCAGATTCTACAAAAAGATTGTTTCAAAACTGCTCAATGAAAGGAAATGTTCAAGTCTGTGAGATGAATGCACAGATCAGAAAGAAGTTTCACAGAATGCTTCTGTGTAGTTTTTATGTGAAGATACTTCCTTCTTCACCATAGGCCTCAAAGCGCTCAAAATGTCCACTTGCAGATTCTATAAAAACACTGTTTCATAACAGCTCAATCAAAAGAAAGGTTGAACACTGTGAGATGAATGCATAGATCAGAAAGAAGTTTCTCAGAATGCTTCTGTGTAGCTTTTATGTGAAGATATTTCCTTCTTCACCATAGGCCTCAAAGTGCTCCAAATGTCGACTTGCAGATTTTACAAAAAGAGTGTTTCAAAACTGCTGAATCAAAAGAAAGTTTCATCTGTGTGAGATGAATGCGCAGATCAGAAAGAAGTTTCACAGAATGCTTCTTTGTTGTTTTTATGTTGAGATATTTCCTTTTGCACCATAGTCCCCAAATCGCTACAAATGTGCACTTACAGATTTCACAAAAAGAGTGTTTCAAAACTGATCAATTAAAAGACAGGTTCAACTCTGTGAGATGAATGCACAGATCAGACAAATTTTTGCAGAATGCTTCTGTGTATTTTTTATGTGAAGATATTTCCTTTTTCACCATAGGCCTCAAAGTGCTCCAAATATCCCCTTGTAGATTCCACAAACAAAGCATTTCAAAACTGCTCAATCAAAAGAAATGTTCAAATCTATGTGATGAATGCACAGATCAGAAAGAAGTTTCACAGAACGCTTCTGTGTAGTTTTTATGTGCATATATTTCCTTTTTCACCGAAGGCCTCAATGCACTCCAAATGTCCACTTTCAGATTCTACGAAAAGAGTGTATCAAAACTGCTCAATCAAAAGGAAGGTTCAACTCTGTGAGATAAATGCACAGGTTATAAAGACGTATTGCAGAATGCTACTGTGTAGATTTTATGTGCAGATTTTATGTGCACATATTTCCTTTTTCCATGGGCCTAAAAGTGCTCCAAATGTGCACTTGTAGATTCCTCAAAAAGAGTGTTCCAAAACTGCTCAATCAAAATAAAGGTTCAACTCTGTGAGATGAATGCATGGATCAGAAAGAAGTTTCACAGAATGCTTCTGTGTAGTTTTTATGTGAAGATATTTCCTTTTTCACCATAGGCCTCAAAGTGCTCCAAATATTCACTTGCAGATTCTACAAAAAGACTGTTTAAAAATTGTCCAACCAAAAGAAAGTTCACCCATGTGAGATGAATGCACAGAACAGAAAGAAGTTTTGCAGAATGCTTCTTTGTAGTTTGTAAGGGGAGATATTTCCTTTTTCACCATAGGCTGAAAAGCGATAGAAATGTCGAAATGCAGATCCTACAAAAAGAGTGTTTGAAAACTGCACAATGAAAAGAAAGGTTCAACTGTGTGAGATGAATGCACAGATCAGAAGGAAGTTTCACAGAATTCTTCTGTGTAGTTTTTCTGTGAGGATATTTGCTTTTTCACCATAGGCCTCAAAGCACTCCTAATGTCCATTTACAGATTCTAGAAAAAGAGTGTTTCAAAACTGCTCAATGAAAACAAAGGTTCAACTCTGAGAGATGAATGCAGAGATAAGAAAGAAGCTCCCAAGAATGCTTCTGTGTAGTTTTTATGTGCAGATATTTCCTCTATCACCATAGGCCTCAAGGCGCTCTAAATGTCTACTTGCAGATTCCTAAAAAAGAGTGTTTCAAAACTGCTCAATGAAAACAAACACACATCAAAAAGAAGTTTCACAAAATGCTTCTTTGTAGTTTTTATGTGGAGGTATTTTCTTTTACATCGTAGTCCTGAAACTGCTCCAAATGTCCACTTGCAGATTCTAAAAAACAGTGTTTAAAACTGCTCAATCAAAAGCAAGCTTCAAATCTGTGAGATGAATGCACAGATAAGAAACAAGTTTCACATAATGCTTCCATGTAGTTTTTCTGTTTAGATATTTCCTTTTTCACCATAGGCGTCAAAGCGCTACAAATGTCCAGTTGCAGATTCTACAAAAAAAGTGTTTCAAAATTGCTCATGAAAAGAAAGATTCAACTCTGTGAGATGAATGCACACATCAGAAAGAAGTTTCGCAGAATGCTTCTGTGTAATTTTTATATGAAGATATTTCCCTTTTCACCATAGGCCTCAAAGCACTCCAAATGTCTACTTGCATATTCTTCAAAAAGTTTGTTTCAAAGCTGCCCCATCAAAAGAAATGTTCAACTCTGTGAGATGAATGCACAGATCAGAAATAAGTTTCGCAGAATGCTTCTGTGTAGTTTTATGTGAAGCTATTTCCATTTTCTCCATAGGCCTTATAGCGCTCCACATGTCCACTAGCAGATTCTACAAACAGAGTGCTTCAAAACTGCTCAATCAAAAGAATGGTTCAACTCTGTGAGATGAATGCACAGATCAGAAAGAAGTTGCGCAGAATGCTTCTGTGTAGTTTTTAAGTGAAGATATTTAGTTCTTAACTATTGGCCTCAAAGTGCTATAAATGTCCACTTGCAGATTCTACAAAAGGAGGGTTTCAAAAGTTCTCATTCAGCAGAAAGGTTCAACGCTGTGAGATGAATGTATAGATCTGGAAGAAGATTCACAGAATGCTTCTGTGTAGTTTTTATGTGAAGATATTTCCTTTTTCACCACAGGCCTCAAAGCGATCCTATTGTCCACTTGCAGATTCTACAAAAAGAGTGTTTGAAAACTGCTCAATTGAAAGAAAGGTTCAACTCAGGGAGATGAATGCACAGATCAGAAAGAAGTTTCACAGAATGGTTCTTTGTAGTTTTTAAGTGAAGCTATTTCCTTTTTCACCATAGGCCTCAAAGCGCTCCAAATGTCCACTTGCAGATTCTATAAAAAGAGTGTTTCAAAACTGCTGAATCAAAAGAATGGTTCAACTCTCTGAGACGAATGCACAGATCAGAGAGAAGTTTCCCAGAATGCTTCTGTGTAGTATTTATGTGAAGGTATTTCCTTTTTCACAATAGGCCTCAAAGCTCTCCAAATGGCCACTTCTAGATTCTGCAAGAGTGTTTCAAAACTGCTCAAAGAAAGCTTCAACTCTGTGAGATGAATTCACAGATCAGAAAGGAGTTTCGCAGATTGTTTCTGTGTAATTTTTATGTGCAGATATTTACTTTTTCACCATAGGCCTCATAGCACTCCAAATGTCCATTTACCAAAAGAGTGTTTCAAAACTGCTCCATCAAAAGAAAGGTTGAAATCTGTGAGTTGAATGCACAGATCAGAAACAAGTTTCACAGAATGCTTCTGTGTAGTATTTATGTGATGGTATTTCTTTTTTCACCAAAGGCCTCAAAGTGCACAAAGTGTCCACTTGCAGATTCTACAAAAAGAATATTTCAAAACTGCTTAATCAAAAGAAAGGGTCAACTCTGTGAGATGAATTCACAGATCAGGAAGAAGTTTGGCAGAATGCTTCTGTGTAGTTTTTAAGTGAAGATATTTCCTTTTTCTCCATAGGCCTCAAAGAGCTTCAAATATCCATTTGCAAATTCTACAAAAAGATTGTTTCAATACTGCACAATTAAAAGAAAGGTTCAATGCAGTGAAATGAATGCACAGATAGGAAAGTAGTTTCGCAGAGTGCTTCTGTGTAGTATTTATGTGAAGGTATTTCCTCTTACACCATGGGCCTTAGAGCACTCCAAATGTCCACTTGCAGATTCTATAAACAGAGTGTTTCAAAATGTTCAATCAAAAGAACGTTTCAACACTAAGAGACGAATGTACAGATCAGAAAGAAGTTTTGCAGAATGCTTCTGTGTAGTTTTTATGCGAAGATATTTCCTTTTTTACCATAGACCTCAAAGCACTCCAAATGTCCACTTGCAGAATATACAAAAAGAGTTTTTCCAAACTGCTCAATCAAAAGAAAGGTACGACTGTATGAGACGAATGCACAGATCAGAAATAAGTTTTGCAGAATGCTTTTTTGTAGTTTTTATGTGGAGATATTTCCTTTCTCACCACAGGCCGAAAAGCGATCCAAATGTCCAATTGCAGATTCTACTAAAAGAGTGTTTCAAAACTGCTCAATCGAAAGTAAGGTTCAACTCTGTGAGATTTATGCACAGATCAGAAAGAAGTTTCACAGAATGCTTCTTTGTAATATTTTTGTGATGATATTTTCTTTTTCACCATAGGCCTCAAAGTGCTCAAAATGACCACTTGCAGAATCTACAAAAGAGTTTTTCAAAACTGCTCAACTAAAGGAAAGTATCAATTCTGGGAGATGAAGGCACACATAAGAAAGAAGGTTCATAGAATGCTTCTGTGTAGTTTTTATGTGAAGATATTTCTTTTTTCACCATAGGCCTCAAAGCGCTCCAAATATCCATTTGCAGATTATACAAAAAGAGTTTTTCCAAACTGCTCAATCAAAAGAAAGGTTCAACTGTGTGAGATGAATGAGCACATCAGAAAGAAGTTCTGCAGAATGCTTCTTTGTAGTTTTTATGTGGAGATATTTCCTTTTTCACCATAGGCCGAAAAGCAATCCAAATGTCCTATTGCAGATTTTACAAAAAGAGTGTTTCAAAACTGGTCAATGAAAAGAAAGGGTCAACTCTGTGAGATGAATGCACAGATCAGAAAGAAGTTTCCCAGAAAGCTTCTGTGTAGTTTTTATGTGAAGATATTTCCCTTTTCACCAAAGGCCTAAAAGTGCTGCAAATGTCCACATGCAGATTTTACAAAAAGAGTGTTTCAAAACGGCTGAATCTAAAGAAAGTTTCAAATCTGTGAGACGAATGCACAGATCAGAAAGAAGTATCGCAGAACACTTCGGTGTATCTTTAACGTGAATATATTTCCTTTTTCACTGTAGGCCTCAAAATGCTGCAAATATCCACGTGCAGATTCTACAAAAAGAGTGTTTCAAAACTGCTCAATCAAAAGAAAGTTTCAATGCTGTGGGATGAATGCACAGATCAGAAAGAAGTTTCACAGAATGCTTCTGTGTAATTTTTATGTGAACATATTTCCTTTTTCACCATAGGCCTTTCAGCGTGCCAAATGTCCACTTGCAGATTCTACAAAAACAGTGTTTCAAAACTGCTCAATTAAAAGAAATGTTCAAATCTGTGAGATGAATGCACAGATCAGAAAGAAGTTTCACCGAATGTTTCTGTGTAGCTTTTATGTGAAGATATTTCCTTTTTCACCGTAGGCCTCAAAGTGCTCCAAATGTCCACTTGCAGATTCTACAAAAAGAGTGTTTCAAAACTGCTGAATCAAAAAACTGTTCACCTCTGTGAGATGAATGCACAGATCAGAAAGAAGTTCCCCAGAATGCTTCTGTGTAGTTTTTATGCGAGGATATTTCCTGTTTCACCGTAGGCCTAAAAGCGCTCCAAATGTCCACATGCAGATTTTATGAAAAGAGTGTTTCAAAACTTCTCAATCAAAAGAAAGGTTCAATGCTGTGAGATGAATGCACAGATCAGAAAGAAGTTTCGCAGAATGCTTTTGTGTAGTTTTTATGTGAAGACATTTCCTTTTTCACCATGGGCCTTTTAGCGCTCCAAATGTCCACTTGCAGATTCTACAAAAAGAGTGTTTCCAAACTGCTCAATTAAAGGAAAGTTTCAACTCTGTGAAATGAATGGACATATCAGAAAGAAGTTTTGCAAAGTGCTTCTGTATAGTTTTTAAGTGAAGGTATTTCCTTTTTCACCATAGGCATCTAAGCTCTCCAAATATCCACTTGTAGATTCTACAAAAAGAGTGTTTCAAAACTTCTCAATCAAATGAAAGGTTCAAGGCAGTGAGATAAATGCACATGTCAGGAAGAAGTTTCACAGAATGCTTCTGTGACGTTTTTATGTGAAGTTATTTCCTTTTTCACCAGAGGCCTTAAAGCGTTCCAAAATGACCACTTACAGAATCCAGAAAAAATTATTTCAAAACTGCTTAATCAAAAGAAAGGTTCAACTCTGTGAGATGAATATACAGATCACAATTAAGTTTTGCAGAATGCTTCCATGTAGTTTTTATGTGAATTGATTTCCTTTTTCATTATAGTCCTCAAAGAGCTCCAAATGTCCACTTCCAGATTATACAAAAAGAGGGTTTCAAAACTTCTCAATAAAACGAAAGTTTCAACACTTTGAGATGAATGCACAGATCAGAAGGAAGTTTCGCACAATGCTTCAATGTAGTTTTAATGTGAAAATATTTCATTTTTCACCATATGCCAGAGAGAGCTCCAAATGTCCACTATTACATTCTAGAAAAGGAGTGTTTCAAAACTACTCAATCAAAAACTGGTTCCATGCTGTGAGATGAATGCACAGATCAGAAAGATGTTTTGCAGAATGCTTCTGTGTAGTTTTTAAGTGAAGATATTTCCTTGTTTACCATAGGCCTCAAAGTGCTCCAAATGTCCAGTTGCAGATTCTACAAAAAGAGTGTATCAAAACTGCTCAATCAAAAGTAAGGTACAACTCTGTGAGATTTATGCACAAATCAGAAACAAGTTTTGCCGAATGCTTCTTTGTAGTTTTTATGTGATGATATTTCATTTTTCACCATTGGCCTCCAAGCGCTTAAAATGACCACTTTAAGATTCTACAAAAAGAGTTTCTCAAAACTGCTCAATCAAAAGAGAGGGTCAACTCTGTGAGATGCATGCACAAATCAGAAAGAAGTTTCACAGAATACTTCTGTGTAGTTTTTATGTGAGGATATTTCCTTTTTCACGTTAGGCCTTAAAGCGCTCCAGATGTCCACTTGCAGAGTCTACAAAAAGAGTGGTTCAAAACCGCTCAATCAAAAGAAGGCTTCAACTCTGGGAGATAAATGCACAGATCAGAAGTAAGTTTCGCAGAATGCTTCTGTGTAGTTTTTAAATGAAGATATTTCCTTTTTCAGCATAGGCCTCAAAGTGATCCAAATGTCGAAATGCATATACTACAAAAAGAGTGTTTCCAAACTGTGCAATCAAGAGAAAGGTTCAACTGTGTGAGCTGAATGCTCATATCAGAAAGAAGTTTTGCAGGATGCTTCCTTGTAGTTTTTATGTGGAGATACTTCTTTTTCCACCAAAGGCAACAAAGCACTCCAAATATCCACTTACAGATTCTACAAAAAGAGTCTTTCAAAACTGCTCAATGAAAACAAAGGTTTAACTCTTGGAGATGAATGCCCACGTCAGAGAGAAGTTTTGCAGAATGCTTCTGTGTAGCTTTTATGAGAAGATATTTCATTTTTCACCGTTGGCCTCAAAGCACTGCAAATATCCACTTGCAGATTCCACAACAAGAGTGTTTCAAAACTGCTTAAGAAAAGAAAGCTTCAACACTTTGAGAAGAATGCACAGATCAGAAGGAGTTTTGCAGAATGCTTCTGTGTAGTTTTTAAGTAAAGATATTTACTTTTTCACCACAGGCCTGAAAGCACTCAAATTGTCCACTTGCAGATTCTACAAAAAGAGTGTTTCAAAACTGCTCAATCAAAAAATGTTTCAAATCCGTGAGATAAATTCACAGACCAGAAAGATGTTTTGCAGAATGCTTCTGTGTAGTTTTTAAGTGAAGATATTTCCCTTTTCACAAGAGGCCTCAAAGCATTCAAAATGTCCACCTTCAGATTCAACAAAAAGAGTTTTTGAAAACTGCTGAAAAAAAAGAAAGTTTCAACTCTGTTAGATGAATGCTCAAATCAGAAAGAAGTTTCGCAGAATGCTTCTGTGTAGTTTTTAAGTGAAGATATTTCTTTTTTCACCATAGGCCTCAAATCACTCCAAATGTCCACTTGCAGAATCTACAAAAAGAGTGTTTCAAAACTGCCCAATCAAAAGAAAGGTTGAACTCTGTGAGATGAATGCACAGATCAGAGAGAAGTATCCCAGAATGCTTCTGTGTAGTATTCAAGTGACAGTATTTCCTTTTTCACCATAGGCCTCAAAGACCTTCAAATACCCACTTCCAGCTTCTACAAGAAGAGTGTTTCAAAACTGCTCAATCAAAGGAAACGTTCAATGCTGTGAGGTGAATGCACAGATCAGAAAGTAGTTTCGCAGAATGCTTCTGTGTAGTTTTTGTGTGGAGATATTTCCTTTTTCACCATAGTTCTCAAACGGCACCAAATGTCCACTTGCAGATTCTACAAAAAGAGTGTTTCAAAACTGCTCAATCAAAAGTAAGGTTCAACTCTGTGAGACTTATGCACAGATCAGAAAGTCGTTTCACAGAATGCTTCTGTGTAGTTTCTATGTGACGATATTTTCTTTTCCACCATAGGCCTAGATGTGCTCCAAATGTCCACTTGCAGATTCTACAAAACTGCTTAATGTAAAGATAGCTTCAATTCTGGGAGATGAATGCACACATCAGAAAGAACTTTCCCCGAATGCTTCTGTGTAGCTTTTATGTGAAGATATTTCCGTTTTCACCAAAGGCCTCAAAGCACGCCAAATATCCACTTGCAGATTCTACAAAAAGTGTGTTTCAAAACTGCTCAATCAAAAGAAAGGTTCAATCCTGTGGGATGAATGCACAGATCAGAAAGGAGTTTTGCTGAATGCTTTTGTGTAGTTTTGATGTGAAAATACTTCCTTTTTCACCTTAGACCTTAAAGAGCTCCAAATGTCCACTTGCAGAATCTACAAAAAGAGTGTTTCAAAACTGCTCAATCAAAAGTAAGGTTCAACTCCGGGAGATGAATGCACAGATCAGAAAGTACATTCACAGAATGTTTCTGTGTAGTTTTTAAGTGAAGATATTTCCATTTCACCATAAACCTCAAAGCCCTCCAAATGTCCACTTGCAGATTCTACAAAAAGAGTGTTTCCAAGCTGCTCAATAAAAAGAAAGTTTCAACTCTGTGAGATGAATGCATAGAACAGAGAGAAGTTTCCAGGAATGCTTCTGTGTAGTATTTATGTGAAAGTATTTCCTTTTTCACCATTGGCATCAAAGATCTTCAAATGTCCACTTCTAGATTCTACAGGAAGTGTGTTTCAAAACTGCTCAATCAAAAGAAAGGTACATCTCTGTGAGATGAATGCATAGATCAGAAAGGAGTTTTGCATAATTATTCTGTGTCGTTTTTATGTGAAGATATTTGCTTTTTCACCATAGGCCTCAAAGCGCTCCAAGTATCCACTTGCAGATTGTACAAAAGGAGCATTTCAACACTGCTCAATCAAAAGAAAGGTTCAAGTCTGTGAGATGAATGCACAGATCAGAAAGAGGTTTCACAGAATGCTTCTGTGTGGTTTTTATGTGCAGATATTTCCTTTTTCACCATAGGCCTCAAAGTGCTTGGAATGTGCATTTGCGGACTCCTCTAAAAGAGTGTTCCAAAACTGCTCAATCAAAAGAAAGGTTCAACTCTGTTAGATGAATGCACATAAAAAAAGACATTTTGCAGAATGCTTCTGTGTAGTTTTAATGTGAAAATATTTCCTTCTTCACCGAAGGCCTCAGAGCGCTACAAATTTCCACTTTGAGATTCTACAAAAACAGCATTTCAAAACTGCTCAATGAAACGAAAGATTCAACTCTGTGAGATGAATGCACAGATCAAAAAGTAGTTTTGCAGAATGCTTCTGTGTAGTTTTTATATGAAGATACTTCCTTTTTCACCACAGGCCTCAAAGCTCCCCAAATGTCCACTTGATGATTCTACAAAAAGAGTGTGTCAAAACTGCTCAATCAAAAGAAAGGTTGAAAGCTGTGCAATGAGTGCACAGATCAGAAAGAAGTCTCAGAGAATGCTTTTTTTGTGTAGTTTTTATGTGAAGATATTTCCTTTTTCACCATAGGCCTCAAAGCGTTCCAAATGTCCATCTGCAGATTCAACAAAAAGAGCTTTCAAAACTGCTCAAAGAAAAGAAAGTTTTAACTCAGTGAGATGAATGCTCAGATCAGAAAGAAGTTTGACAGAAAGCTTCTGTGTAGTTTTTAAGTGAAGATATTTCCTTTTTCACTATGGACCTCAAAGCTCCCCAAACGTCCACTTGCAGATTCTGCAAAAAGAGTGTTTTCAAACTGCTCCATCAAAAGAAAGGTTCAACTCTTTGAGGTGAATGCACAAATCAGAAAGCAGGTTCGCAGAATGCTCCTGTGTAGTTTTAATGTTAAGATATTTCCTTTTTCACCATTGCCCTCAAAGTGCTCAAAATGTCCACTTCAAGATTCTACAAAAAGTGTTAAAAAAAACTGCTCTATTAAAACAAAGGTTCAAATCAGTGAGATGAATGCACAGATCAGAAGGAAGTTTCACTGAATGCTTCTGTGTAGTTTTTATGTGAAGATATTTCCTTTATCACCATAAGCCTCCAAGTGCTCAAAATATCCACTTGCAGATTCTACAAAAAGCGTGTTTCATATCTATTCAATCAAAAGGAAGTTTCAACTCTGTGAGATGAATGCACATATCAGAAAGATATTTTTCAGAATGCTTCTGTGTCGCTTTTATGTGAAGAAATTTCCATTTTAATCATAGGCCTCAAAACACTCCAAATGTCTACTTGCAAATTCTACAAAGGAGTTTTTCAAATGTGGTCAATGAAAAGAATGGTTTAACGTTGTGAGATGAATGCATAGATCACAAAGAAGTTTCGCTGAAAGCTTTTCTGTAGTTTTTATGTGAAGATATTTGCTTTTTCACCATAGGCCTCAAAGCGCACCAAATGTCCACTTCAAAATTCTACAAAAAGTGTTAAAAAAACTGCTCCAGCAAGAGAATGGCTGAACTCTCTGAGATGAATGCACAGATCAGAAGGAAGTTATGCAGAATGCTTCTGTGTAGTTTTTAAGTGAAGATATTTCCTTTATCACCATAAGCCTCAAAGTGCTCCAAATGTCCACTTGCAGATTCTACAAAAAGAGTGTTGCAAATCTATTCTATCAAAAGAAAGGTTCAACTCTGTGAGATGAATGAACAGATCAGAAAGAAGTTTCACAGAATACTTCTGTATAGTTTTCAAGTGAAGATATATCCCTTTTCTCCATAGGCCTCAAAGCATGCCAAATGTCCACTTGCAGTTTCTACAAAAAGAGTGTTTCACAACTGCTCAATCAAAAGAAAGTTTCTACTCTGTGAAACGAATGCACAGATCAGAAAGAAGTTTTGCAGAATGCTTCTGTGTAGCTTTTATGTGAAGATATTTCCTTTTTAACCATAGGTTTCAAAGTGCTCCAAATGTCCACTTGCAGATTCTGCAAAAGAGTGTTTCAAAAGTGGTCAATCAAAAGAAAGTTTCAATGTTGTGAGATGAATGCACAGATCAGAAAGAAGTTTCGCTGACTGCTTCTGTGTAGTTTTTATGTGAAGATATTTACTTTTTCACCACTTGCCCCAAATCGCTCCAAATGTCCACTTGAAGTTTCTACAAAATGTGCTAAAATAATTGCTCAATCAAAAGAAAGGTTCAACTCTGTGAGATGAATGCACAGATCAGAAGTAAGCTTCGGAGAATGCCTCTGTGTAGTTTTTATGTGCAGATATTTCCTTTTTCATCAGAGGCCTCAAAGCGCTCCAAATGTCCAATTTCAAATTCTTCAAAAAGAGTGTTTCAAAACTGCCCAATCAAAAGAAAGTTTCAAATCTGTGAGATGAATGCACAGATCAGAAATAAGTTTCACAGAATGATTTCGTGTAGTTTTTTTGTGATGATATTTCCTTTTTCAACATAGGCCTCAAAGCACTCCAAATGTCCACTTGCAGATTCTACAAAAAGAGTGCTTCAAAACTGCTCAATCAAAAGAAAGGTTCAGCTCTCTGAGACGAATGCAGAGATCAGAAAGAATTTTCACAGAATGCTTCTGTGTAGTTTTTATGTGAAGATATTTCCCACTTTACCACACACCTCAAAGCGATCCAAATGTCTACTTGCAGATTCTACAATAAGAGTGTTTCAAAACTCCTCAATGACAAGAAAGGTTCAAATTTGTGAGATGAATGCAGAGATCAGAAAGAAGTTTCACTGAATGCTTCTGTGTAGATTTTATGTGAAAATATTTCCTTATTCACCGTAGGCCTCAAAGTGCACCAAATGTCCACTTGCAGACTCTACAAAAAGAGTGTTACCCAACAGCTCATTAAAAATAAACTTTCAACATTATGAGATGAATGTAGAGATCAGAAAGAAGTTTTGCAGAATGCTTCTGTGTAGTTTTTATGTGAAGTTATTTCCTTTTTCACCATAGGTCTTAGAGCGCTCCAAATGTCCACTTGCAGATTCTACAAAAAATGTGTTTCAAAACTGCTCAATCAAAAGAAAGGTTTAACATTGTGAGATGAAGGCACAGATCACAATGAAGTTTCGCTGAATGCTTTTGTGTAGTTTTTATGTGAAGATATTTCCTTTTTCACCACAGGCCTCAAATCTCACCAAATGTCCACTTCAAGATTCTACAAAAAGTGTTAATAAAAACTGCTCAGTCAAAAGAAAGGTTCAACTCTGTGAGATAAATGCACAAATCAGAAGGAAGTTTCGTAGAATCCTTCTGTTTAGTTTTTAATGAAGATATTTCCTTTTTCATCATAGGCCTCAAAGCGCTCCAAATGTCCACTTGCAGGTTCTACAAAAAGAGTGTTTCACAACTGCTCAACCAAAAGAAAGGTTAACCTCTGTGAGATGAATGCACAGACCAGGAAGAAGCTTTGCAGAATGCTTCTGTGTAGCTTTTATGTGAAGATATTACCTTTTTAACCATAGGCCTCACAGTGCCCCAAATGTCCACTTGCAGATTCTCCAAAAAGAGTGATTCAAAACTGCTAAATCAACAGAAAGTTTCGACTCTGTGAGATGAATGCACAGATCAGAAGGAAGTTTCGCTGAATGCTTCTGTGTAGTTTTTATGTGAAGATATTTCCTTTATCACCATAGGCCTCAAAGTGCTCCAAATGTCCACTTGCAGATTCTACAAAAAGAGTGTTTCAAATCTATTCAATCAAAAGAAAGCTTCAACTCTATGAGATGAATGAATAGATCAGAAAGAAGTTTTGCAGAATGCTTCTGTGTCACTTTTATGTGAAGATATTTCCGTTTTAATCATAGGCCTCAAAGCGCTCCAAATATCCACTTGCAGATTCTATAAAAGAGTTTTTCAGAAGTGGTCAATCAAAAGAAAGGTTGAACGTTGTGAGATGAATACATAGATCAGAAAGAAGTTTTGCTGGAAGCTTTTGTGTAGTTTTTATGTGAAGATATTTGCTTTTTCACCATAGGCCTCAAAGCACACAAAATGTCCAATTTAAAATTCTACAAAAAGTGTTAAAAAAACTGCTCCATCAAAAGAATGGCTCAACTCTCTGAGATGAATGCACAGATCAGAAGCACGTTACACAGAATGCTTCTGTGTAGTTTTTAAGTGAAGTTATTTCCTTTATCATCATAGGCCTCAAAGCGCTCCAAGTGTCCACTTGCAGATTCTACAAAAAGAGTGTCGCAAATCTATTCTATCAAAAGAAAAGTTCAACTCTTTGAGATGAATGAACAGACCAGAGAGAAGTTTTGCAGAATGCTTCTGTGTAGTTTTTAAGTGAAGATATTTCTTTTTTCTCCATAGGCCTCAAAGCTCGCCAAATGTCCACTTGCAGTTTCGACAAAAAGAGTGTTTCACAACTGCTCAATCAAAAGAAAGTTTAAACTCTGTGAAATGAATGCACAGATCAGAAAGAAGTTTTGCAGAATGCTTCTGTATAGGTTTAATGTGAAGATATTTCCTTTATCACCATAGACCTTAAAGCGCTCCAAATATCTCCTTGCATATTCTGCAAAAAGAATGTTTCAAAATTGCTCAATCAAAAGAAAGGTTCAACTCATGGAGAAGAATGCACAGGTCAGAAAGAAGTTTCACAGAATGCTTCGGTGTAGTTTTTATGGGAAGATATTTCCTTTTTCACCATAGGCCTCAAAGGGCTCCAATGTCCACTTGCATATTCTACAAAAAGAATGTTTAAAAACTGCTCAGTCAAAAGAAACGTTCAAGGCTGTGAGATGAATTCACAAATCAGAAATAAGTTTTGCAAAAAGCTTCTGTGCAGTTTTTATGTGAAGATATTTCGTTTTTCACCATAGGCCTCAAAGCTCACCAAATATCCTCTTGTAGATCCTACAACAAGCGTGTTTCAAATCTGCTCATTAAAAAGAAAGTTTCAACATTGTGAGATGAATGCACAGATCAGAATGAAGTTTCACAGAATGTTTCTGTGTAGTTTTTAAGGGAAGATGTTTCCTTTATCACCATAGTCCTCAAAGCATCCAAATGTCTACTTGAAGATTTTACAAAAAGACTGTTTCAAATCTACTCAATCAAAAGAAAGGTTCAACTCAATGAGATGAATGAACAGTTCAGGAAGGAGTTTTGCAGAATATTTCTGTGTAGTTTTTATGTGAAGATATTTCCTTTTTCACCTTAGGCCTTAAAGCACTCCAAATGTCCAATTGTAGTTTCTACAAATAGAGTATTTCAAAACTTCTCATTCAAAAGAACAGTTCAACTCTGTGAGATGAATGCACAGATCAGAAAGAAGCTTCCCAAAATTCTTCTGTGTTGCTTTTATGTGAAGGTATTTCCTTTTTAACCACAGGCCTCAAAGCACTCCAAATGTCCACTTGCCAATTGTAAAAAAAGAGTGTTTGAAAACTACTGAATCAAAAGAAAGATTCTACTCTGTGAGGTGAATGAACAGGTCACAAACAAGTTTTGTAGAATGCTTCTGTGTAGCTTTTATGTGAAGATATTTCCTTTTTTGCCGTAGGCCTCACAGTGCTCCAACTATCCACTTGCAGATTCTACAAAAAGAGTGTTTCAAAACTGCTCAATCAAAAGAAAGTTTCAATGCGGTGAGACGAATGCAGAGATCTTAAAGAAGTTTCACAGAATCCTTCTGTGTAGTTTTTATGTGAAGATATTTCCTTTTCATCATATTCCTCAAAATGCACCAAATGTCCACTTTCAGATTATACCAAAACAGTGCTTCAAAACTGCTCAATCAAATGAAAGGTTCAACTCTGTGAGATGAGTGCACATATCAGAAAGGTGTTTTGCAGAATGCTTCTGTTTAGTTTTTGTGTGCAGATATCTCCTTTTTCACCATAGGCTTCAAAGCTCTCAAAATGTCCACTTGCAGATTGCATGAAAAGAGTGTTCCAAAAATGCTCAATGAAAAGAAAGTTTCACCTCTGTGAGATCAATGCATGGATCAGAAAAATGTTTTTCAAATTCATCTGTGTAGTTTTAATGTGAAGATATTTCCTTTTTCACCATAGACCTCAAAGCGCTCCAAATGTCCGCTTGAAGATTCTACAAAATGTGTTAAAAAAAACTGCTCAATCAAAAGCAAGGTTGAACTCTGTGAGATGAATGCACAGATCTGAGTTAAGCTTCAGAGAATGCTTCTGTGTAGTTTTTATGTGCAGATATTTCCTTTTCACCATAGGCATCAAAGCTCTCCAAGTGCCCACTTGCAGATTTTCCATAAAGAGTTTTTCAAAACTCCTCAATGAAAAGAAACGTTCAAACCTGTGAGATGAATGCAGAGATGAGCAGGAAGTTTTGCAGATTGTTTCTGTGTAGTTTTTTTGTGAAGATATTTCCTTTTTCACCGTATGCCTTCAAGCGTTCCAAATGTCTACTTGCAGACTCTGGAAAAACAGTGTTTCACAACTGCTCAATCAGAAGAAAGTTTCACCTCTGTGAGATGAATGCACAGATCTGAAAAAAGTTTTTCAGAATGCACCTGTGTAGTTTTTATGTGAAGATATTTCCTTTTTCACCATAGGCCTCAAAGCGCTCCAAATGTCCACTGGAAGATTCTACAAAATGTGTTAAAAAAAATGCTCAATCAAAAGAAAGGTTCCACACTGTGAGACGAATGCATAGATATGAATTAAGCTTTGGAGAATGCTTCTGTGTAGTTTTTATGTGATGATATTTCATTTTTCACCTAGGCCTCAAAGCGCTCCAAGTGTCCACCTGCAGATTCTACAAAAAGAGTTTTTCAAAATTGCTCAATGAAAAGAAACTTTTAAATCTGTGAGATGAATGCAGAGATCAGAAAGAAGTTTCCATAATGCTTCTGTGTAGTTTTTTTGTGAAGATGTTTCCTTTTTCACCATATGCCTTCAAGCACTCCAAATGTCCACTTGCAGACTCTAGAAAAAGAGTGTTTCACAACTGCTCAATCAAAACGTTTCAGCACTGTGAGATGAAGGCACAGATCAGAAAGAAGTTTTGCAAAATGCTTCTGTGTAGTTTTTATGTGAAGATATATCCTTTTTCACCATAGGGCTAAAAGTGCTGCAAATGTCCATTTGTAGTTTCTACAAAAAGAGTGTTTCAAAACTTCTCAATGAAAAGAAATGTTAAACTCTGTGAGACGAATGCACACATCAGAAAGAAGTTTCCCAGAATGCGTCTGTTTAGTAATTATGTGAAGATATTTCCCTTTTCACCATAGAATTCAAAGTGCCCCGAGGTGGAGCCAAGATGGCCGAATAGGAACAGCTCCGGTCTCCAGCTCCCAGCCCCAGTGACACAGAAGACGGGTGATTTCTGCATTTCTGCTTGAGGTACCGGTTTCATCTCACTAGGGAGTGCCTAACAGTGGGTGCAGGACAGTCGGTGAAGCGCACTGTGCGCGAGCCAAAGCAGGGCGAGGCATTGCCTCACTTGGGAAGCGCAAGGGGTCAGGGAGTTCCCTTTCCTAGTCAAAGAAAGGGGAAACAGACGGCACCTGGAATATCGGGTCAGTCCCAACCCAATACTGCGCTTTTCCAACGGGCCTGGAAAACAGCACACTAGGAGATTGTGTCCCGCACCTGGCTCGGAGGGTCCTGTGCCCACGGAGTCTCACTGATTGCTAGCACAGCAGTCTGAGATCAAGCTGCAAGGCGGCAGTGAGGCTGGGGGAGGGGCGCCCGCCATTGCCCAGGCTTGCTTAGGTAAACAAAGCAGCCAGGAAGCTCGAACTGGGTGGAACCCACCACAGCTCAAGGAGGCCTGCCTGCCTCTGTAGGCTCCACCTCTGGGGGCAGGGCACAGACAAACAAAAACTCAGCAAGAACCTCCACAGACTTAAAGGTCCCTGTCTGACTGACAGCTTTGAAGAGAGTAGTGGTTCTCCCAGCACGCAGCTGGAGATCTGAGAACGGACAGACTGCCTCCTAAAGTGGGTCCCTCACCCCTGAGCAGCCTAACTGGGAGGCACCCCCCAGTAGGGACAGACTGACACCTCATTCAACCGGGTACTCCTCTGAGACAAAACTTTCAGACGAACTATCAGACAGCTGAATTTGTGGTCTCACGAAAATCCGCTGTTCTGCAGCCACCGCTGCTGACACCCAGCCAAACAGGGTCTGGAGTGGACCTCTAGTAAACTCCAACAGACCTTCAGCTGAGGGTCCTGTCTGGTAGAAGGAAAACTAACAAACAGAGAGGACATCCACACCAAAAACTCATCTGTACATCACCATCATCAAAGACAAAAAGTAGATAAAACCACAAAGATGGGGAAAAAACAGAGCAGAAAAACTGGAAACTCTAAAAAACAGAGCACCTCTCCTCCTCCAAAGGAACGCAGTTCCTCACCAGCAACAGAACAAAGCTGGATGGAGGATGACTTTGATGAGTTGAGAGAAGAAGGCTTCAGACGATCAAACTACTCTGAGCTACGAGAGGAAATTCAAAACAATAGCAAAGAAGTTAAAAACTTTGAAAAAATATTAGAAGAATGGATAACTAGAATAACCAATGGAGAGAAGGGCTTAAAGGAGCTGATGGAGCTGAAAGCCAAGTTTTGAGAACTACGCGAAGATTGCAGAAGCCTCAGTAGCAGATGCGATCAACTGGAAGAAAGGGTATCGCTGATGGAAGATGAAATGAATGAAATGAAGAGAGAAGGGAAGTTTAGAGAAAAAAGAATAAAAAGAAATGAACAAAGCCTCCAAGAAATTTAGGACCATGTGAAAAGACCAAACCTACGTCTGATTGGTATACCTGAAAATGATGGGGAGAATGGAACCAAGTTGGAAAACACTCTGCAAGATATTATCCAGGAGAACTTCCCCAATCTAGCAAGGCAGGCCAGCATTCAGATTCAGGAAATACAGAGAACGCCACAAAGATACTCCTCGAGAAGGGCAACTCCAAGACACATAATTGTCAGATTCACCAAAGTTGAAATGAAGGAAAAAATGTTAAGGGCAGCCAGAGAGAAAGGTCGGGTTACCCACAAAGGGAAGCCCATCAGACTAACAGCTGATCTCTCAGCAGAAACTCTACAAGCCAGAAGAGAGTGGGGACCAATATTCAACATTCTTAAAGAAAAGAATTTTCAACCCAGAATTTGCTATCCCACCAAACTAAGCTTCATAAGTGAAGGAGAAATAAAATACTTTACAGACAAGCAAACGCTGAGTGATTTTGTCACCACCAGGCCTGCCCTAAAAGAGCTCCTGAAGGAAGCACTAAACATGGAAAGGAAAAACCGGTACCAGCCACTGCAAAAACATGCCAAATTGTAAAGACCAGCGAGGCTAGGAAGAAACAATAGCAACTAACGAGCAAAATAACCAACTAACATCATAATGACAGGATCAGACTCACACATAACAATATTAACATTAAATGTAAATGGGCTAAATGCTCCAATCAAAAGACACAGACTGGCAAACTGGATAAGGAGTCAGGACCCATCAGTGTGCTGTATTCAGGAAACCCATCTCACGTGCAGAGACACACATAGACTCAAAATAAAGGGATGGAGGAAGATCTATTAAGCAACTGGAAAACAAAAAAAGGCAGGGGTTGCAATCCTAGTCTCTGATAAAATAGACTTTAAACCAACAAAGATCAAAAGAGACAAAGAAGGCCATTACATAATGGTAAAGGGATCAATTCAACAAGAAGAGCTAACTATCCTAAATATATATGCACCCAACACAGGAGCACCCAGATTCATAAAGCAAGTCCTCAGTGACCTACAAAGGGACTTAAACTCCCACACAATAATAATGGGAAATTTTAACACCCCACTGTCAGCATTAGACAGATCAACGAGACAGAAAGTTAACAAGGATATCCAGGAATTGAACTCAGCTCTACATAAAGTGGACCTAATAGACATCTACAGAACTCTCCACCCCAAGTCAACAGAATATACATTTTTTTCAGCAGCACACCACACCTATTCCAAAATTGACCACATAGTTGGAAGTAAAGCTCTCCTCAGCAAATGTAAAAGAACAGAAATTATAACAAACTGTCTCTCAGACCACAGTGCAATCAAACTAGAACTCAGGATTAAGAAACTCACTCAAAACCGCTCAACTACATGGAAACTGAACAACCTGCTCCTGAAATGACTATTGGGTACATAATGAAATGAAGGCAGAAATAAAGATGTTCTTTGAAACCAACGAGAACAAAGATACAATATACCAGAATCTCTGGGACACATTCAAAGCAGTCTGTAGAGGGAAATTTATAGCACTAAATGCCCACAGGAGAAAGCAGGAAAGATCCAAAATTGACACCCTAACATCACAATTAAAAGAACTAGAAAAGCAAGAGCAAACACATTCAAAAGCTAGCAGAAGGCTAGAAATAACTAAAATCAGAGCAGAACTGAAGGAAATAGAGACACAAAAAACCCTTCAAAAAATTAATGAATCCAGGAGCTGGTTTTTTGAAAAGATCAACAAAATTGATGGACCGCTAGCAAGACTAATAAAGAAGAAAAGAGAGAAGAATCAAATAGATGCAATAAAAAACGAAAAAGGGGATATCACCACCGTTCCCACAGAAATACAATCTACCATCAGAGAATACTACAAACACCTCTATGCAAATAAACTAGAAAATCTAGAAGAAATGGATTAATTCCTCGACAAATACACCCTCCCAAGACTAAACCAGGAAGAAGTTGAATCTCTGAATAGACCAATAACAGGTTCTGAAATTGTGGCAATAATCAATAGCTTACCAACCAAAAAGAGTCCAGGACCTGATGGATTCACAGCTGAATTTTACCAGAGGTACAAGGAGGAACTGGTACCATTCCTTCTGAAACTATTCCAATCAATAGAAAAAGAGGGAATCCTCCCTAACACATTTTATGAAGCCAGCATCATCCTGATACCAAAATCTGGCAGAGACACAACCAAAAAAGAGAATTTCAGACCAATATCCTTGATGAACATTGATGCAAAAATCCTCAATAAAATACTGGCAAACCGAATCCAGCAGCACATCAAAAAGCTTATCCACCATGATCAAGTGGGCTTCATCCCTGGGATGCAAGGCTGGTTCAACATACGCAAATCAATAAATGTAATCCAGCATATAAACAGAACCAAAGACAAAAACCACATGATTACCTCTATAGATGCAGAAAAGGCCTTTGACAAAATTCAACAACCCTTCATGCTAAAAACTCTCAATAAATTAGGTATTGATGGGACGTATCTCAAAATAATAAGAGCTATCTATGACAAACCCACAGCCAATATCATACTGAATGGGCAAAAACTGGAAGCATTCCCTCTGAAAACTGGCACAAGACATGGATGCCCTCTCTCACCGCTCCTATTCAACATAGTGCTGGAAGTTCTGGCCAGAGCAATCAGGCAGGAGAAGGAAATAAAGGGTATTCAATTAGGAAAAGAAGAAGTCAAATTGTCCCTGTTTGCAGATGACATGATTGTATATCTAGAAAACCCCATTGTCTCAGCCCAAAATCTCCTTAAGCTGATTAGCAACTTCAGCAAAGTCTCAGGATACAAAATTAATGAACAAAAATCACAAGCATTCTTGTACACCAATAACAGACAAACAGAGAGCCAAATCATGAGTGAACTCCCATTCACAATTGCTTCAAAGAGAATAAAATACCTAGGAATCCAACTCACAAGGGATGTGAAGGACCTCTTCAAGGAGAACTACAAACCACTGCTCAATGAAATCAAAGAGGATACAAACAAATGGAAGAACATTCCATGCTCATGGGTTGGAAGAATTAATATCGTGAAAATGGCCATACTGCCCAAGGTAATTTATAGATTGAATGCCATCCTCATCAAGCTACCAATGACTTTCTTCGCAGAATTGGAAAAAACTACTTTAAAGTTCATATGGAACCAAAAAAGAGCCCGCATCGCCAAGTCAATCCTAAGCCAAAAGAACAAAGCTGGAGGCATCACGCTACCTGACTTTAAACTATACTACAAGGCTACAGTAACCAAAACAGCATGGTACTGGTACCACAACAGAGACATAGATCAATGGAACAGAACAGAGCCCTCAGAAATGATGCCGCATAGCTACAACTATCTGATCTTTGACAAACCTGACAAATCAAGAAATGGGGAAAGGATTCCCTATTTAATAAATGGTGCTGGGAAAACTGGCTAGCCATATGTAGAAAGCTGCAACTGGATCCCTTCCTTACACCTTATACAAAAATTAATTCAAGATGGATTAAAGACTTATATGTTAGACCTAAAACCATTAAAATCCTACAAGAAAACCTAGGCAATACCATTCAAGACATAGGCGTGGGCAAGGACTTCATGTCTAAAACACCAAAAGCAATGGCAACAAAAGCCAAAATCGACAAATGGGATCTCATTAAACTAAAGAGCTTCTGCACAGCAAAAGAAACTATCATCAGAGTGAACAGGAAACCTACAAAATGGGAGAAAATTTTTGCAACCTACTCATCTGACAAAGGGCTAATATCCAGAATCTACAATGAACTCCAACAAATTTACAAGAAAAAAACAAACAACCCCATCAAAAAGTGGGCAGAGGACATGAACAGACACTTCTCAAAAGAAGACATTTATGCAGCCAAAAAACACATGAAAAAATGCTCATCATCACTGGCCATCAGAGAAATGCAAATCAAAACCACAGTGAGATACCATCTCACACCAGTTAGAATGGCCATCATTAAAAAATCAGGAAACAACAGGTGCTGGAGAGGATGTGGAGAAATAGGAACACTTTTACACTGTTGGTGTGACTGTCAACTAGTTCAACCATTGTGGAAGTCAGTGTGGCGATTCCTCAGGGATCTCGAACTAGAAATACCATTTGTCCCAGCCATCCCATTACTGGGTATATACCCAAAGGACTACAAATCATGCTGCTATAAAGACACATGCACACGTATGTTTATTGCAGCACTATTCACAATAGCAAAGAGTTGGAACCAATCCAAATGTCCAACAACGATAGACTGGATTAAGAAAATGTGGCACATATACACCATGGAATACTATGCAGCCATAAAAAATGATGAGTTCGTGTCCTTTGTAGGGACATGGATGAAACTGGAAAACATCATTCTCAGTAAACTATCACAAGGACAAAAAACCAAACACTGCATGTTCTCACTCATAGGTGGGAATTGAACAATGAGAACTCATGGACACACGAAGGGGAACATCACACTCCGGGGACTGTTGTGGGGTTGGGGGAGGAGGGAGGGACAGCATTAGGAGATACACCTAATGCTAAATGATGAGTTAATGGGTGCAGGAAATCAACATGGCACATGGATACATATGTAACAAACCTGCACATTGTGCACATGTACCCTAAAACCCTAAAGTATAATAAAAAAAAATTATGGAAAAAAAAAGAAATTCTATTGTTAACATTAAAAAAATATATATATAACTCCAAAAAAAAAAAAAACCAAAGTGCCCCAAATGTCCACTTGCAGATACTACAAAAAGTGTGTTACAAAAGTGCTCAATGAAAGAAAAGTTCAACTCTCTGAGATAAATGCATAGATCTGAAAGAAGTTTTGCAAAATATTTCTATGTACTTTTTATGTGGAGATATTTCCTTTTTCACCATTGGCCTCAATGTGCTCCAAATGTCCACTTGCACATTCTACAAAATGAGTGCTTCAATACTGCTCAATCAAAAGAAAGGTTCAACTCTGTGAGATGAACGCACAGATCAGAAAGTAGTTTCGCAGAATGTTTCTGTGTGGTTTTTATGTGAAGATATTTCCTTTTTCACCATATGCCTCAAAGCACTCCAAATGTCAGCTTGCAGATACTACAAAAAGAGTGATTCAAAACTGCTCAACCAAAAGAAAGTTTAAAACCTGTGTGATGAATGCACAGATCAGAGAGAAGTTTTGCAGAATGCTTCTGTGTAGTTTTTATGTGAAGATATTTCCTTTTCTCCATAGGCTTCAAAGCACTCCAAATATCCGCTTTCAGGTTCTACAAAAAGAGTGTTTCACAACTGCTCAATGAAAAGAAAGGTTCAACTCTGTGAGATGAATGCACAGATAAGAAAGTAGTTTTGCAGAATGCTTCTGTGTAGCTTTTATGTGAAGATATTTCCTTTTTAACCATAGGCCTCAAAGTGCTCCAAATGTCCACTTGCAGATTCTACAAAAGAGTGTTTCAAAAGTCCTCAATCAAAAGAATGGTTCAACGTTGTGAGATGAATTCACAGATCAGAAAGAAGTTTCACAGAATGCTTCTGTGTAGTTTTTATGTGCAGATATTACCTTTTTCACTATATGCCTCAAAGCTCTACAAATGTCCACTAGCAGATTCTCCAAAAAGGGTGTTTCAAAACTGCTCAATAAAAAAAAACGTTCAACTGTGTGAGGTGAATGCACAGATCTGAAGGAAGTTTCACAGAATGCTTCTGTGTAGTTGTTATGTGATGATATTTCCTTTTTCACCATAGGCCTCAAAGTGCTCCAAATGTCTACTTGTAGATACTAAAAAAGGAGTGTTTCAAAACTGTTCCATCAAAAGAAATGTTCAACTCTGTGAGATAAAGTTACAGGTCGAAAGTCGTTTCGCAGAATGCTTCTGTGTAGTTGTTATGTGCAGATATTTCCTTTTTCACCATTGGCCTTAAAGTGCTCAAAATGTCCACTTGCAGACTCTCCAAAAAGAGTGTTTCCAAACTGCTCAATCAAAAGAAAAGTTCAACTCTGTGAGATGAATGCACAGATCAGAAGGAAGTTCTACAGAATGCTTCTGTGTAGTTTTTCAGTGAAGATATCTCCTTTTTCACCTTTGGACTCATAGCGCTCCAAATATCCACTTGCAGATTCTACAAAAAGAGTGTTTCACTTCTCCTCAGTCAAAAGAAAGATTCAACTCTGTGAGATGAATGCAGAGATCAGAAGGAAGTTTCATAGAATGACTCTGTGTAGTTTTTATGTGAAGATATTACCTTTTTCACCATAGGCCTCATAGCCCTGCATATGTCCACTTGCAGATTCTACAAAAATAGTGTTTCAAAACTCCCCTGAGAAAAGAATGGTTCAAATCTGTGAGATTAATGCAGAGATCAGAAAGAAGTTTGGCAGAATGCATCTGTGTAGTTTTTATTTGAAGATATTTCCGCCTTCACCATACTCCTCAAAGCACTCCAAATGTTGAACTCTGGATTGTAAAAAAAGAGTATTTCCGAACTGCTAAATGAAAAGAAAGGTTCAACTCTGTGAGATGAATGCAGAGATCACAAAGAAGTTTCGCAGAATGCTTCTGTGTGGTTTTCTATGGCGATATTTCCCTTTTCACCACAGGCCTCATAGTGCTTCAAATGTCCACTCGCAGAATGTACAATATGAGTGTTTGAAAACTACTCATGAAAAGAAAGGTTCAGGTCCGTGAAATTAATGCACAGATCAGAAAGAAGTTTTGCAGAAAGCTTCTGTGTAGTTTTTATGTGAAGATATTTTCTTTTTCACCATTGGCCTCAAACGCTCCAAATTTCCACTTGCAGATTCTACAAAAGGAGTTTTTCAAAACTGCTAAATCAAAAGGAAGCTTCAACTCTGTGAGATGAATGGACAGAATAGATACTAGTTTCACAGAATGTTTCCATGTAGTTTTTATGTGCAGATTCTTTCTTTTTCACCATAGGTCTCAAAGCGCTCCAAATGTACGCTTGCAGATTTTACAAAAAGAGGGTTTCAAAAATGCTCAATGAAAAGAAAGGTTCAACTCCGTGAGATGAATGCATAGATCAGAAAGAAGTCTCACAGAATGCTTCTGTACAGTTTTTCTGTGGTGAGATTTCCTTTTTCACCATAGGCATCAAAGTGCTCCAATTGTCCACTTGCAGATTCTACAAAAAGATTGTTTCAAAACTGAACAATGAAAAGGAAGTTTCAACACTGTGAGATGAATACACAGATTAGAAAGAAGTTTCAAAGAATGCTTCTGTGTAGTTTTTATGTGAAGATGTACGCTTTTTCACCATAGGCCTCATTGCACGCCAAATATCCACTTTCAGATTCTAAAAAAGTGTGTTTCAAAACTACTCAATCAAAAGGAATGTTCAAATCTGTGATTTGATTGCAGTGATGAGAAAGAAGTTTTGCAGAATGCTTCTGTGTAGTGTTTATGTGCAGATATTTCCTTTTTCACAGTAGGGCTCAGAGTGCTCCAAATGTCCACTTCCAGAGTCTACAAAGAGTGTTTCAAAACTGCTCAATCAAAGAAAGGTTTAACTCTGTGATATGAATGCACAGATAGGAAAGAAGTTTCACAGACTGCTTCTGTTTAGTTTTTATGTGAAGATATTACCTTTCTCACCATAGGCCTCAAAGCCCGCCAAATGTCCACTTGCAGATTCTACAAATAGAGTGTTTCAAAACTGCTCAATCAAAAGAAAGGTTCAACTCTGTGAGATGAATGCACAGAACTGAAAGGAGTTTCACCGAATGCTTCCATTTAGTTTTTATGTGAAGATATTATCTTTTTCACTATAGGCCTCAGAGCACTCCAAATGTCCACTTGCAGATTCTACAAAAAGAGTGTTTCAAAACTGCTCATGAAAAGAAAGGTTCAACTCTGTGAGATGAATGCACAGATCAGAAAGAAGCTTCACAGAATGCTTCTGTGTAGTTATTATGTGAAGGTATTTCCTTTTTCACCATAGGCCTCAAAGCGCTCCAAATGTCCATTTGCAGATTCTACAAAAAGATTGTTTCAAAACTGCTCATGAAATGAAACTTTCAACTCTGTGAGATAAGTGCACAGATCAGAAAGGAGTTTCACGGAATGCTTCTGTGTAGTTTTTCTGTGGAGATATTTCCTTTTTCACCATAGGCCTCAAAGCGCTCCAATTTTCCACTTGCAGATTCTACAAAAAGAGTGTTTCAAAACTGATCAATGAAAAGAAAGGTTCAACTCTCTGAGATAAATGCACAGATCAGAAAGAAGTTTCAGAGAATGTTTCTGTGTACTTTTTCTGTGAAGGTACATACTTTTTCACCATAGGTCCCAAGGTGCTCCAAATGCCCACTTCGATATTCTTCAAAAAGAGTGTTTCAAAACTGCTCAATCAAAATAAAGGTTCAAATCTGTGAGATGAATGCACAGAATAGAAACTTGTTTGGAAGAATATTTCTGTGTAATTTTTCTGTGCAGGTTCTTCCTTTCTCACCATAGGCCTTAAAGCGCTCCAAATGTTCACTTGCAGATTCTACAAAAAGAGTGTTTCAAAACTGCTCAATCAAAAGCAAGGTTCAACTCTGTGAGATGAATGCACAGATGAGTAAGAAATTTTACAGAATGCTTCTGTGTAGTTTTTATGTGCAGATATTTCCTTTTTCACCATGGCCTCAGAGCGCTCCAAATATCCACTTGCAGATTCTACAAAAAGAGTGTTTCAAAACTGCTCAAACAAAAGAAAGGTTCAACTCTGTGAGATGAATATACAGATCTGAAAGAAGTTTCACAGAATGCTTCTGTTTAGTTTTTATGTGAAGATATTACCTTTCTCACCATTGGCATCACAGCCTGCCAAATGTCCACTTGCAGATTCTACAAACAGAGTGTTTCAAAACTGCTCAGTTAAAAAAGTTTCGACTGTCTGAGATGAATGCACAGTTGAGAGAATTTTTGCAGAATGCTTCTTTGTAATTTTTCTGTGGAGATATTTCCTTTTTCAACATAGGCCTCAAAGCGCTCCAAATGTCCACTTGCAGATTCTACAGAAAGAACGTTTTAAAACTGCTCATGAATAGAAAGATTCAACTCTATGGGGTGAATGCACACAATAGAAAGAAGTTTCACAGAATGTTTCTGTGCAGTATTTCCGCAGAGATATTTCCTTTTTCACCATAGGCATCAAAGCTCTCCAAATGTCCACTTGCAGGTTCTACAAAAAGTGTGTTTCAAAAGTGCTCCATCAAAAAAAAGGTTCAAATCTGTGAGATGAATGCACAGATGATAAAGAAGTTTTGCAGAATCCTTCTGTGTAGTGTTTACATGAAGATATTTCCATTTTCACCATACTCCTCAAAGCACTCCAAATGTCGAATTCCAGATTCTAAGAAAAGAGTATTTCCAAACTGCTAAACCAAAAGAAAGGTTCAACTCTCTGAGATGAATGCACAGATCACAAGGAAGTTTTGCAGAATGCTTCTGTGTAGTTTTTAAGTGAAGATATTTCCTTTTTCACCACAGGCCTCATAGCGCTCCAAATGCCACTTGCAGATTGTACAATATGAGTGTTTGAAAACTACTCATGAAAAGAAAGGTTCAGCTCTGTGAGATGAATGCACAGATCAGAAAGAAGTTTCACAGAATGCTTCTGTGTTGTTTTTATGTGAAGATATTTTCTTTTTCACCATTGGCCTTAAAGCGCTACAGATTTCCAATTGCAGGTTCTACAAAACGAATGTTTCCAGACTGCTAAATCAAAAGGAAGCTTCAACTCTGTAAGATGAATGAACAGAATAGATACTAGTTTCACAGAATATTTCTGTGTAGTTTTTATGTGCAGATTCGTTCTTTTTCACCATAGGTCTCAAAGCACTCCAAATGTACGCTTACAGATTCTACGAAAAGAGTGTTTCAAAACTGAACAATGAAAAGAAAGTTTCAACACTGTGAGATGAATACACAGATGAGAAAGAAATTACGCAGAATGCTTCTGTGTAGTTTTTATGTGAAGATGTATGCTTTTTCACCGTAGGCCTCATTGCGCTCCAAATATCCACTTGCAGATTCTAAAAAAGTGTGTTTCAAAACTGCTTAATCAAAAGAAAGGTTCAAATCTGTGATTTGATTGCAGCAATGAGAAAGAAGTTTCGCAGAATGCTTATGTGTAGTGTTTATGTGCAGATATTTCCTTTTTCACAATAGGTCTCAGAGCGCTCCAAATGTCCACTTCCAGAGTCTACAAAAAGGGTGTTTCAAATCTGCTCAATCAAAAGAAAGGGTTAACTCTGTGATATGAATGCACAGATGTGAAAGAAGTTTCACAGAATGCTTCTGTTTAGTTTTTATGTGAAGATATTACCTTTCTTACCACAGGCCTCAAAGCCTGCCAAATGTCCACTTGCAGATTCTACAAGCAGAGTGTTTCAAAACTGCTCAATCAAAAGAAAGGTTCAACTCCATGACATGAATGCACAGATCAGAAAGAAGTTTCACAGAATGCTTCTGTGTAGTTTTTAAGAGAAAGTATTTCATTTTTCACCATTGGCCTCAAAGCGCTCTGAATGTCCACTTTCAGATTCTACAAAAAGAGTGTTTCAAAACTGCTCAATGAAAGGAAAGTTTGAAGTCTGTGAGATGAATTCACAGATCAGAAAGTAGTTTCGCAGAATGCTTCTGTGTAGTTTTTATGTGAAGATATTTCCTTTTTCACCATAGGCCTCAAAGCGCTCCAAATGTCCACTTGCAGATTCTACAAAAAGAGTGTTTCAAAACTGCTCAATGAAAGGAAAGGTTGAAGTCTTTGAGATGAATGCACAGATCAGAAAGAAGTTTCAGAGAATGCTTCTCTGTAGTTTTTATGTGAAGATATTTCCTTCTTCACCATAGGCCCCTAAGCGCTCCAAATGTCCACTTGCAGATTCTACAAAAAGAGTGTTTCATAACAGCTCAATCAAAAGAAAGGTTCACCTCTGTGAGATGAATGCACAGATCAGAAAAATGTTTCACAGAATGCTTCTGTGTAGCTTTTATGTGAAGATATTTCCATCTTCACCATAGGCCTCAAAGTGCTCCAAATGTCCACTTGCAGATTCCTCAAAAAGAGTGTTTCATAACAGCTCAATAAAAAGAAATGTTCAACTCTGGGAGATGAATGCACTGATCAGAAAGAAGTTTCACAGAATGCTTCTATGTAGCTTTTACATGCAGATACTTCCTTTTTCACCATAGGCCTCAAAGTCCTCCAAATGTCCACTTGCAGATTCTACAAAAAGGTAGTTTCCAAACTGCTCCATCAAGAGAAAGGTTCAACTGTGTGAGTTGAATGCTCAGACCAGAAAGAAGTTTCCCAGAAAGCTTCTTTGTAGTTTTTATTTGGAGATACTCTTTTTTCAGCAAAGACCCCAAAGTGCTCCAAATGTCCACTTGCAGATTATAGAAAAAGAGTGTTTCAAAACGGCTCAATCAAAAGAAAGGTTCAACTCTGTGAGATGAATGCACAGATCAGAAAGAGGTTTCACAGAATGCTTCATTGTAATTTTTATGTGAAGATATTTTCTTTTTCACCATGTCCTCGAAATGCTCAAAATATCCACTTGCAGATTCTACAAAAAGAGTGTTTAAAAACTGCTCAATCTAAAGAAAGGTTCAACTGTGTGACATGAATGCACAGAATAGGAAGAAGTTTCACAGAATGCTTCTGTGTTGTTTTCCTGTAGAGATATTTCCTTTTTCACCATAAGCCTCAAAACACTGCAAATGTTCACTTACATATTCCACAAAAAGAGTGGTTCAAAACTGCTAAATCAAAAGAAAGGTTCAACTGTGTGAGATGAATGCACAGATCAGATAGAAGTTTCACAGAATGCTTCTGTGTAGTTTTTTTGTGAAGATATTTCCTTTTTCTCCTTAGGCTTCAAAGTGCTCCAAATGTTCACTTGCAGATTCTACAAAAAGTGTGTTTCAAAACTGCTCATGAAAAGAAAGGTTCAACCCTGTGAGATGAATGCACAGATTAGAAAGAAGTTTCACAGAATGCTTCTGTGTTGTTTTCCTGTGAAAATATTTCCTTTTTCATTGTAGGCCTCAAAGCGCTCCAAATGTCCACTTCTAGATTTTACAAAAAGAGTGTTTCAAAACGGCTGAATCAAAAGAAAGGTTTAACACTGTGTGATGAATGCACAGATCAGAAAGACATTTCGCAGAATGCTTCTGTGTGGTTTTTATGTGCAGATATTTCCTTTTTCACCATAGGCCTCAAAGCGCTCGAAATGTCCACTTGCAGATTCCTCAAAAAGAGTGTTCCAAAACTGCTCAATCAAAATAAAGGTTCAAATCTGTGAGATGAATGCACAGAACAAAAAGAAGTTTTGCAGAATGCTTCTGGGTAGTTTTTATGTGGCGATATTTCCTTTTTCACTGTAGGCCTCAAACTGCTTCAAATGTCCATTTGCAGATTCTACAAAAAGTGTGTTTCAAAACTGTTCAATCAAAAGAAACGTTCAACTCTGTGAGATGAATTCACACATCAGAGAGAAGTTTTGCAGAATATTTCTGTTTAGTTTTTATGTGGACAGATTTCCTATTTTTCCATAGGCCTCAAAGTGATCCAAATGTCCACATGCAGATTCTACAAAAAGAGTGTTTCAAAACTGCTCGATCAAAAGAAAGTTTCAACTGTGTGAGAAGAATGTGCAGATCAGAAAGTAGTTTCGCAGAATGCTTCTGTGTAGTTTTTATGGGCCATATTTCCTTTTTCGTCATAGGCTGCAAAGCACAGTGTTTCAAAATGGCTTAATCAAAAGAAAGGTTCAAATCTGTAAGATGAATGCACAGATGAGAGAGGTGTTTCACAGAATGCTTCTGTGTGGTTTTTATGTGAATATATTTCCTTTTTCACCATAGGCCACAAAGCGCTCCAAATGACCACCTGCAGATTTTACAAAAAGAGCATTTCAAAACTCCTCAATCAAAAGAGAGGGTCAACTCTGTGAGAATAATGAACAGATCAGAAAAAAGTTTCACAGAATGCTTCTGTGTAGTTTTTATGTGAAGATATTTCCTATTTCACCGCAGGCCTCAAAGCATGCCTAATGTCAACTTGCGGATTCCTCAAAATGAGAGTTTCCAAACTCCTCCATCATAAGAAAGTTTCAACTGTGTGAGATGAATTCACAGACCAGAAAGAAGTTTTGCAGAATGCTTCTGTGTAATTTTTTGGGGGCGATATTTCCTTTTTCACCATAGGCCTCAAATCACTCCAAATGTCCACTTGCAGACACTACAAAAAGAGTGTTTCAAAACTGCTCAGGAAAAGAAATATTCAACTCTGTGAAATGAATGCACAGACTGGAAAGAAGTTTTGCAGAATGCTTCTGTGTAGTTTTTATGTGAAAATATTTCCTTTTTCACCATAAGCCTCAAAGCGCTCCAAATGTCCACTTCAGATTCTACAAAAAGAGTGTTGAAATGCTGCTCAAAGAACAGAAAGGTTCAACTCTGTGACATGAATGCAAAGATGAGAAAGAAGTTACATAGAATTCTTCTGTGTAGTTTTTATGTGAAGACATATCCTTTTTCACAATAGTCCTCAAAGCGCTCCAAGTGTCCACTTTCATATTCTACAGAAAGAGTGTTTCAAAACTGCTTATGAAAAGAAAGATTCAACTCTGTGAGATGAATGCACAGAATAGAAAGAAGTTTCAGAAAATGCTTTTGTGTAGTTTTTATGTGAGGATATTTCCTTTTTCACCATAGTCCTCAAAGCGCTCAAAATGACCACCTGCAGATTCTACAAAAACAGTGTTTCAAAACTGCTCATTCAAAAAAAGGTTCAACTCTATGCGATGAATGTGCAGATCAGAAAGAAGTTTCGCAGAATGCTTCTGTGTATTTTTTAAGTGAAGATATATTCTTTTTGACCATAGTCCTCAAAGCACTCCAAATGTTCACTTTCAGATTCTACAAAAAGAGGTTTTCAAAACTGCTCTAACAAAAGAAAAGTTCAACTTTGTGAGATGAATGCACAGGTCAGAACAACGTTTCACAGAATGCTTCTGTTTAGGTTTTATGTGAAGGTATTTCCTTTTTCGCCACAGGGCTCAAAGCATTCCAACTGTCCACATGCAGACTCTACAAAAAGAGTGTTTCAAGACTGCTCAATGAAAAAAAATTTCAACACTGTGAGATGAATGCACAGATCAGAAAGAAGTTTCGCATAATATTTCTGTGTAGTTTTTATTTGAAGATATTTCCTTTTTCACCATAGGCCTCAAAGCGCTCCAAATGTCCACTTGCAGATACTACAAAAAGAGTGTTTCAAAACTGCTCAAAGAAAGAAAGGTTCAACTCTGTGAGATGAATGAACAGATCAGAAAGAAGTTGTGCAGAATGCTTCTGTGTAGTTTTTATGTTAAGATATTTCCTTTTTCACTGTACGTCTCAAAGCACTGTGAATATCCAATTCCAGATTCTACAAGAAGAGTGTTTCAAAACTGCTCAATCAAAGGAAAGGTTCAATTCCATGAGACGAATGCACTGATCAGAAAGAAGTTTCACAGAATGCTTCTGTGTAGTTTTTAGGTGAACATATTTGCTTTTTCACCATAGGCCTCAAAGCGTTCCAAATTTCCACTTGCATATTCATAAAAAAGAATGTTTCTAAACTGCTCCATCAAAAGAAAGGTTCAACTCTGTGAGATGAATGCACAGATCAGAAAAAAGCTTCGCAGAATGCTTTTGTGTAGTTTTTCTGTGGAGGTTTCCTTTTTCACCGTATGCCTCAAAGCGGTCCCAATGTCGACTTGCACATTGTACAAAAAGGCTGTTCCAAAACTTCTCAATAAAAAAAAGGATCAGCTCTGTGAGGTGAATTTATGGATTAGAAAGAAGTTTCAAAGAATGCTTCTGTGTAGTTTTTATGTGAAGATATATCCTTTTTCACCATAGGCCACAAAGCGCTCCAACTGTCCACTTCCAGATTCTACAAAAAGAGTGTTTGAAAACTGCTCAAGGAAAACAAAGGTTCAACTCTGTGAGATGAATGCAGAGAATAAGAAGTAGTTTTGCAGAATGCTTCTGTGTCATTTTTACTTGCAGATATTTCCTTTTTCACCATATGCCTCAAAGCGATCCAAATGTTCACCTACAGATTCTACAAATAGAGTGTTTCAAAACTGCTCAATGAAAAGGAAGCTTGAACTCTGTGAGACGAATGCACAGATCAGAAAGAAGTTTTGCAGAATGCTTCTGTGTAGTTTTTATGTGAAGATATTTCCTTTTTCACCATAGTCCTCAAACCGCTCCAAATGTCCACTTGCAGTTTCTACAAAAAGAGAGTTTCAAAACTGCTCAATCAAAAGAAAGGTTCAAATCTGTGAGATGAATGCACAGATAAGAAAGAAGATTCACAGAATGCTTCTGTATTTTTTTTTGTTGAGATATTTCCTTTTTCACCACAGGCCTCAAAGCGCTCCAAATGTCCATTTGAAGATTCTAGAAAAAGTGTGCTTCGAAACCGCTCATGAAAACAAAGTTTCAATTCTGTGAGATGAATGCGCAGATCAGAAAGAACTTTCACAGAATGTTTCTGTGTAGTTTTTATATGAAGATATTTCCTTTTTCACCATTGGCCTAAAAGTGATCCAAATGTCCACTTGCATATTGTACAAAAAGAGTGTTTGAAAACTGCTTAATGAAAAGAAAGGTTCAACTTCATGAGAGGAATGCACAGATCAGAAAGAAGTTTTGTTGTTGTCATAAAATAGGATACAAACAAATGGAAGAACATTCCATACTCATGGGTTGGAAGAATCAATATTGTGAAAATGGCCAAACTGCCCAAGGTAATTTATAGATTCAATGCCATTCCATCAAGTTACCAATGACTTTCTTCACAGAATTGGAAAAAACTACTTTAAAGTTCATATGGAACCAAAAGAGAGCCTGCATCGTCAAGTCAATCCTAAGCCAAAAGAACAAAGCTGGAGGCATCACGCTACCTGACTTCAAACTACACTATAAGGCTACAGTAACCCAAACAGCATGGTACTGGTACCACAACAGAGACATAGACCAATGGAACAGAACAGAGCCCTCAGAAATAATGCCACATATATACAACTATCTGATCTTTGACAAACCTGACAAAAACAAGAAATGGGGAAAAGATTCCCTATTCAATAAATGGTGCTGGGAAAACTGGCTAGCCATATGTAGAAAGCTGAAACTGGATCCCTTCCTTACACCTTACACAAAAATTAATTCACGATGGATTAAAGACTTAAATGTTAGACCTAAAACCATAAAAACCCTAGAAGAAAACCTAGGCAAAACCATTCAGGACATAGGCATGGGCAAGGACTTCATGTCTAAAACACCAAAAGCAATGGCAACAAAAGCCAAAATTGACAAATGGGATCTAATTAAACTAAAGAGCTTCTGCACAGCAAAAGAAACTACCATCAGAGTGAACAGGCAAACTACAAAATGGGAGGAAATTTTTGCAAGCTACTCATCTGACAAAGGGCTAATATCCAGAATTTACAATGAACTCAAACAAATTTACAAGAAAAAAGAAACAACCCCATCAAAAAGTGGGCGAAGGACATGAACAGATGCTTCTCTAAAGAAGACATTTATGCAGCCAAAAAACACATGAAGAAATGCTCATCATCACTGGCCATCAGAGAAATGCAAATCAAAACCACAGTGAGATACCATCTCACACCAGTTAGAATGGCCATCATTAAAAAGTCACGACGTGCTGGAGAGGACGTGGAGAAATAGGAACACTTTTACACTGTTGGTGGGACTGTAAACTAGTTCAACCATTGTGTAAGTCAGTGTGGTGATTCCTCAGGGATGTGGAACTAGAAATACAATTTGACCCAGCCATCCCATTACTGGGTATATACCCAAAGAACTATAAATCATGCTGCTATAAAGACACATGCACACATATGTTTATTGTGGCACTATTCACAATAGCAAAGACTTGGAACCAACCCAAATGTCCAACAATGATAAACTGGATTAAGAAAATGTGGCACATATACACCATGGAATACTATGTAGCCATAAAAAATGATGACTTCATGTCCTTTGTAGGGACATGGATGAAACTGGAAAACATAATTCTCAATAAACTATCACAAGGACGAAAAACCAAATACTGCATGTTCTCACTCATAGGTGGGAATTGAACAATAAGAACTCATGGACACAGGAAGGGGAACGTCACACTCCGGGGACTATTGTGGGGTGGGGGTAGGGGGGAGGGAGAGCATAAGGAGATATAACTAATGCTAAATGACGAGTTGGTGGGTGCAGCAAAACAACATGGCACATGGATACATATGTAACAAACCTGCATGTTGTGCACATGTACCTTGTAACCTAAAGTATAATAATAAAAATATAAAATAAAATAAATAAATAACTATAACATTGCTCCCCATAAATATGTACAATTATTATGTGCTCATTAAAAAATTTAAAAATAGTTTTCTGCCTCCCATGGCAAATTGGAGGAATTGTTAGCATGCCTTCATGTAAAAAAAATAAAAAAAGAAAGAAGTTTCGCAGAATGCTTCTGTGTAGCTTTTATTTGAAGATATTTCCTTCCTCACCACAGGCCTCAAAGCCCTCCCAATGTCCACTTGCAAACTCTACAAAAAGAGTGCTTCAAAACTGCTCAATCAAAAGAAAGTTTTAAATCTGTGAGATGAATGTACAGATCTGAACGAAGTTTCCAAGAATGCTTCTGTGTAGTTTTTATGTGAAGATATTTCCTTTTTCACCATAGGCCCCAAAGTGCTCCACATGTCCAATTGCAGATTCTACAAAAAGAGTGTTTCAAATGTAGTCAATCAAAAGAAATGTTCAACTACATCAGATGAATACACAGATCAGAAAGAAGTTTCTCAGAATGCTTCTGTGAAGCTTTTATGTGAAGTTACTTCCTTTTTCACCATAGGCCTCAAAGCGCTCCAAATGCCCACTTGCAGATTCTACAAAAAGAGTTTTTCAAAACTGATCAATAAAAAGAAAGTTTCAACTCTGTGAGATGAATGCACATATCAGAAAGTTGTTTCACAGAATGCTTCTGTGTAGTTTTTATGTGAAGATATACCCTTTTTCACCATAGGCCTCAAATCGCTCCAAATGTCCACTTGTAGATTCTACAAAAAGAGTTTCAAAACTGCTCAATCAAAAGAAAATTTCAACTCTGTGAGATGAATGCACAGAATACAAAGTAGTTTCACAGAATGCTTCTGTGTAGTTTTTACGTGCAGATATTTCCTTTTTCCCCATAGGCCTCAAAGCAACTCGAATGTTCACTTGCAGATTGTTCAAACAGAGTGTTTCAAAACTGCTCAACCAAAAGAAAGGTTCAAATCTGTGAGATGAATGCACAGATCAGACAGAATTTTAACAGAATGCTTCTGGGTAGTTTTTCTGTGTAGATAGTCTTTTTCACCATAGTTCTCTAAGCACTCCAAATGTCCACGTGTAGATTCAACAAAAAGAGTGTTTCTTTTTTTTTATTTATTTTATTTTTTATTATTATACTTTAGGTTTTAGGGTACATGTGGACAATGTGCAGGTTTGTTACATATGTATCCATGTGCCATGTAAAATAGACTTTAAACCAACAAAGATCAAAAGAGACAAAGAAGGCCAGTATATAATGGTAAAGGGATCAATTCAACAAGAAGAGCTAACTATCCTAAATATATATGCACCCAACACAGGATCACCCAGATTCATAAAGCAAGTCCTGAGTGACCTACAAAGGGACTTAAACTCCCACACAATCATAATGGGAGATTTTAACACCCCACTGTCAACATTAGACAGATCAACGAGACAGAAAGTTAAAAAGGATGTCCAGGAATTGAACTCAGCTCTGCACCAAGTGGACCTAATAGATATCTACAGAACTCTCCACCCAAAATCAACAGAATATACATTTTTGTCAGCACCAAACCTATTCCAAAATTGACCACATAGTTGGAAGTAAAGCTGTCCTCAGCAAATGTAAAAGAACAGAAATTATAACAAACTGTCTCTCAGACCACAGTGCAATCAAACCAGAACTCAGGATTAAGAAACTCATTCAAAACCGCTCAACTACATGGAAACTGAACAACCTGCTCCTGAATGACTATTGGGTACATAATGAAATGAAGGCAGAAATAAAGATGTTCTTTGAAACCAATGAGAACAAAGACACAACATACCAGAATCTCTGGGACACATTCAAAGCAGTGTGTAGAAGGAAACTTATAGCACTAAATGCCCACAAGAGAAAGCAGGAAATATCCAAAATTGACACCTGACATCACAATTAAAAGAACTAGAAAAGAAAGAGCAAACACATTCAAAAGCTAGCAGAAGGCAAGAAATAACTAAAATCAGAGCAGAACTGAAGGAAATAGAGACACAAAAAACCCTTCAAAAATTAATGAATCCATGAGCTGGTTTTTTTGAAAAGATCGACAAAATTGATAGACCGCTAGCAAGACTAATAAAGAAGAAAAGAGAGAAGAATCAAATAGATGCAATAAAAAATGAAAAAGGGGATATCACCACCAATCCCACAGAAATACAATCTACTATCAGGGAATACTACAAACACCTCTATGCAAATAAAGTAGAAAATCTAGAAGAAATGGATAAATTCCTCGACAAATACACCCTCCCAAGACTAAACCAGGAAGAAGTTGAATCTCTGAATAGACCAATAACAGGTTCTGAAATTGTGGCAATAATCAATAGCTTACCAATCAAAAAGAGTACAGGATCTGATGGATTCACAGCCAAATTCTACCAGAGGTACAAGGAGGAACTGGTACAATTCCTTCTGAAACTATTCCAATCGAAAGAAAAAGAGGGAATCCTCCCTAACACATTTATGAAGCCAGGATTGACCCGATACCAAAGCCCGGCAGAGACATAACCAAAAAAAGAGAATTTCAGACCAGTATCCTTGATGAACATTGATGCAAAAATCCTCAACAAAATACTGGCAAACCAAATCCAGCAGCACATCAAAAAGCTTATACACCAGGATCAAGTGGGCTTCATCCTTGGGATGCAAGGCTGTTTCAACATATGCAAACCAATAAATGTAATCCTGCATATAAACAGAACCAAAGACAAAAACCACATGATTTTCTCAATAGATGCAGAAAAGGCCTTTGACAAAATTCAGCAACGCTTCATGCTAAAAACCCTCAATAAGTTAGGTATTGATGGGACGTATCTCAAAATAATAAGAGCTATGAAAAACCCACAGCCAATATCATACTGAATGGGCAAAAACTGGAAGCATTCCCTCTGAAAACTGGCACAAGACAGGGATGCCCTCTCTCACCACTCCTATTCAACATAGTGCAGGAAGTTCTGGCCAGGGCAATCAGGCAGGAGAAGGAAATAAAGTGTATTCAATTAGGAAAAGAGGAAGTCAAATTGTCCCTGTTTGCAGATGACATGATTTTATATCTAGAAAACCCGAACGTCTCAGCCCAAAATCTCCTTAAGCTGATTAGCAACTTCAGCAAAGTCTCAGGATACAAAATCAATGTACAAAAATCACAAGCATTCTTGTACATGAATCACAAACAGACAGCCAAATCATGAGTGAAATCCCATTCACAATTGCTTCAAAGAGAATAAAATACCTAGGAATCCAACTTACAAGGGATGTGAAGGATCTCTTCAAGGAGAACTATAAACCACTGCTCAATGAAATAAAAGAGGATACAAACAAATGGAAAAAACATTACATGCTCATGGGTTGAAAGAATCAAAATCGTAAAAATGGCCAAAAAGAGTGTTTCAAAACTGCTCATGAAAAGAAATGTTCAACTCTGTGAGATGAATGCACAGATCAGAAAGAAGGTTCGCAGAAGGCTTCTGTGTAGTTTTTATGTGATTATATTTCCTTTTTCATCATGGGCCTCAATGCACTCAAAATGTCCACATGCAGATTCTACAAAAAGAGTGTTTCAAATCTGCTCAAAGAAAAGAAAGTTTCATCTCTGTAATATGAATGCACAAATCAGAAGGATGTTTTGCAGAATGTGCTGAATGCTTCGGTGAAGTTTTTATGTGAAGATATTTCCTGTTTCACCATTGGCCTCAAAGAGCTCCAAATATCCAAATGCATATTCTACAAAATTGTGTTTCAAAACTGCTCAGTCAAAACAAAGGTTCAAATCCATGAGATGAATGCACAGATCAGAAGGAAGTTTTGCAGAATGCTTCTGTGTAGCTTTTATGTGAAGATATTTCCTTCTTCATCATAGGCCTCAAAGCGCTGCAAATGTCCACGTGCAGATTCTCCAAAAAGAGTGTTTCAAAACTGCTCAATCAAAAGAAAGGTTGAGCCCTGTGAGAAGAATGCACAGATCACAGAGAAGTTTCGCAGAATGTTACTGTGTAGTTTTTATGTGAAGATATTTCCTTTTTCACCAAGGGCCTCAAAGCGCTCCAAATGTCCATTTGCAGATTTTACAAAAAGAGTGCTTCAAAACTGATCAATCAAAAGAAAGCTTCAACTCTGTGAGATAAATGCACAGATCAGAGAGTAGTTTCCAAGAATGCTTCTGTGTAGTTTTAATGTGAAGATTTTTCCTTTTTCACCATAGGCCTCAAAGCGCTCCAAATGTCTACTTGCAGATTATACAAAAAGGGTGTTCCAAAACTGTTCAATCAAAACAAAGGCTCAACTCTGTGAGATGAATGCACAGATTAGAAAGAAGTTTCACACAATACTTCTGGGTAGTTTTTATGTGAAGATATTTCCTTTTTCAACACAGGCCTCACAGCGCCCCAAAAGTCCACTTGCAGATTCTACAAAAAGAGTGCTTCCAAACTGATCAACCAAAAGAAAGTTTCAATTCTGTGAGATGAATGTACAGATCAGAACGAAGTTTACCAGAATGCTTCTGTGTTGTTTTTATGTGAAGATGTTTCCTTTTTCACCATAGGCCTCAAAGCACACCAAATGTCCAATTGCAGATTCTACAAAAAGAGTGTTTCAAAAGTAGTCCATCAAAAGAAAGGTTCAACTATGTGGGATGAATACACAGATCAGAAAGAAGTTTTGCAGAATGCTTCTGAGGAGTTTTTATGTGAAGATATTTCCTTTTTCGCCATAGTCCTCTAAGCGCTCCAAATGTCCACTTGCAGATTCTACAAAGAGAGTGTTTCAAAACTGCTCAATCAAAAGTAAGGTTCAAGTCAGTGAGACGAATGCAGAGAATAGAAAGAAGTTTCACAGAATGCTTCTGTGTAGTTTTCATGTGCAGATATTTCTTTTTCACCACAGGCCTCAAAGCACTTCAAATGTCCACTTGCAGATTCTACCAACAGAGTGTTTCTAAACTGATCAATCAAAAGAAAGGTTCAACTCTTTGATGTGAATGCGCAGATCAGAATTAAGATTTGCAGAATGCTTCTGTGTAGTTTTTATGAGCAGATATTTCTTTTTCACCATAGGCACCAAAGCGCTCCAAATGTCCACTTTCAGATTCTACACAAAGAGAGTTTCAAAACTGCTCAATGAAAAGAAAGGTTCAATGCTGTGAGATAAATGCATAGATCAGACACAAGTTTTGCAGAATGCTTCTGTGCAGTTTTTATGTGAAGATATTTCCTTTTTCACCATAGGCCTCAAAGCACTCCAAATGTCCACTTCCACATTCTACAAAAGGAGTGTTTCAGAAATGCTCAATAATAGGAAAGGTTCAACTCTGTGAGATGAATGCACAGATCATAAAGAAGTTTTGCAGAATGCTTCTGTGTTGTTTTTATGTGAAGATATTTCCTTTTCCACTATAGGCTGCAGAGCTCTCCAAATATCCAATGGCAGATTCTACAAAAAGGGTGTTTCAAAACTGCTCAATCAAAGAAAGGTTAAACTCTGAGTGAGGAATGTACACATAACAATGAAGTTTGTCAGAATGATTCTGTGTATTTTTTTTTGCAGATATTTCCTTTTTCACCATAGGCCTCCAAGCGCTCAAAATGTCCACTTGCAGATTCTACAAAAAGAGTGTTTCAAAACTGCACAATCAAAAGAAAGGTTCAACTCTGTGAGACAAATGCATATAGCAGAAAGAATTTTCGCAGAATGCTACTGTGTAGTTTTTATGTGAACATATCTCCTTATTCACCATAGGCCTCAAAGCACTCCAAATGTTCACTTCCAGACACAACAAAAAGAATGTTTCAAAACTGCTCAATCAAAAGAAAGGTTCAACTCCGTGAGATGAATCCACAGATCAGAAAGAGGTTTAGCAGGATGCCTCTGTGTAGTATTTATGTGAAGATATTTCCTTTTTCACCAAAGGCCTCAAAGCGTTCCAACTTTCCACTTGCATATTCTAAAAAAAGAGTGTTTCAACACTGCTCCATCAAAGAAAGTTTCAATTCTGTGAGACGAATGCACAGAACAGGAAGAAGTTTCACAGAATGATTCTACGTATTTTTTATGTGAAGATGTTTACTTTTTCACTGTAGGCCTCAAATTGTACAAAAAGAGAGTTTCAAAATGCTCAGTTGAAAAAAGTTTCAACTCTGTGAGATGAATGCACAGATCAGAAAGAAGTTCCACAGAATGCTTCTGTGTAGTTTTTATGTGAAGATATTTCCTTTTTCACCATAGGTCTCAAAGCCCTTCAAATGTCCACTTGAAGATCCTACAAAAAGACTGTTTGAAAGCTCCTCAATCGAAAGAAAGATTCCATTCTGTGAGATGTATGCACTGATCAAAAAGAAGATTCACAGAATGTTTCTGTGTGGTTTTTATGTGAGGATATTTCCTTTGTCACTATAGGCCCCAAAGCGCTCCAAATGTCCACTTCCAGATTCTACAAAAAGAGTGATTCAAAAATGCTCCATCAAAAGATAGGTTGAACTCTGTGAGATGAATGCACAGATCAGAAGAAAGTTTCACAGAATGCTTCTGTTTAGTTTTTATGTGAACATATTTCCTTTTTCATCATAGGTCCCAAACCGCTCCAAATGTCCACTTGCAGATTGTCCAAAGGAGTGTTTCAAAACTGCTCAATCAAAAGGAAGGTTCCACTCTGTGAGATGAATGCACAGATCAAAGCAAGTTTCACAGAATGCTTCTGTGTAGTTTTTATGTGCAGACATTTCCTTTATCACCATCGGCCTCAAACCGCTCCAAATGTCCACTTGCAGATTCTCCAAAGGAGTGTTTCAAAACTACTCAATCGAAAGAAAATTTCACCTCTGTTAGATGAATGCACAGATCAGAAAGAAGTTTCCCAGAATGCTTCTGTGTAGTTTTTATGGGAAGATATTTCCTTTTCCACCATAGGCCTCAAAGCGCTCCAAATGTCCACTTGGAAATTCTACAAAAAGAGTGTTAAAAAACCCCTCAATCAAAAGAAAGATTCAACTCTGTGAGATGAATGCACAGATTGGAAAGAAGTTTCACAGAATGCTTCTGTGTAGTTTTTTTGTGAAGATATTTCCGTTTTCATGAAAGGCCTCACAGCACTCCAAATGTCGATTTGCAGATTCTACAAAAATAGTGTTTCCAAACTGCACAAAGAAAATAAAGGTTCAACTGTGTGAGATGAATGCACAGATTAGAAGAAATTTCCAAGAATGCTTCTTTGTTGTCTTTATGTGGAGATATTTCCTTTTTCCCCACAGGCCCCAAAGCACTCCAAATGTCCACTTGCAGATTCTACAAAAAGAGTTTTTCAAAGCTGCTCAATGAACAGAAAGGTTCAACTCCATGAGATGAATGTACAGATCAGAAAGAAGTTTCACAGAGTGCTTCTGTGTAGTTTTTATGTGAAGATAGTTCCTTTTTCACCATAGGCCTAAAAGCACTCAAAATGTCCACTTGCAGATTCGACAAAAAGAGTCTTTCAAAACTGCTCAATCAGAATAAAGCTTCAGCTCTGTGAGATGAATGCACAGATCAGAAAGAAGTTTTGCAGAATGATGCTGTGTAGTTTTTATGTGAGGATAAATCCTTTTTCACCATAGGACTCAAAGCACTTCAAATGTCCACTTGCAGATACTACAAAAACTGTGTTTCAAAACTGCTCAATGAAAACAAAGGTTCAACTCTGTGAGATGAATGCACAGATCAGAAAGAAGTTTTGCAGAATGCTTCTGTGTAGTTTTTATGTGAAGATATTTCCTTTTTCACCAAAGGCCTCAAAGCACTCCAAATGTCCACTTCCAGATTCTACAAAAAGAGTGTTTCAAAACTGCTTAATCAAAAGAAAGGTTCAACTCCGTGAGATGAATGCACAGATCAGAAAGAATTTTCTCAGAATGCTTCTGTTTAGTTTTTATGTGAAGATATTTCCTTTTTCACCATAGGCCTCAAAGTGTTCCAAATTTCCACTTGTAGATTCTACAAAAAGAGTGTTTCAAAACTGCTCCATCAAAAGAAAAGTTCAACTCTGTGAGATGAATGCATACATCAGAAAGAAGTTTCACAGAATCGTTCTATGTATTTTTTATGTGAAGATATTTACTTTTTCACCGTAGGCCTCAATTCGTACCAACTGTCCAGTTCCAGATTGTTCAAAAAGAGTGTTTGAAAACTGCTCAGTCAAAAACAGGTTCAACTCTGTGAGATGCATGCACAGACCAGAAAGAAGTTTCAATGAATGCTTCTGTGTAACTTTTATGGAAGATATTACCTTTTTCACCATTGGTCTCAAAGTGCTCCAATATTCCACTTGCAGATCCTACAAAAATAGTGTTTCAAAAATGCTCATTCAAAAGGTTCAAATCAGTGAGATGAATGCACAGATGAGAAACAAGTTTCACAGAATGCTTCTGTGTAGTTTTTATGTGAAGATATATCCTTTTACACCATAGGCCTCAAAGCGCTTCAAATGTCCACTTGCAGATTCTACAAAAAGAATGTTTTGAAACTGCTCAATCAAAAGAAAGGTTCAACTCTGTGAGATGAATGCAGATATCAGAATGAAATTTCACAGAATGCTTCTGTGTACTTTGTATGTGAAGATATTTCCTTTTTCACCATAGGCCTGAAAGCACTCCAAATGTTCGCTTGCAGATTCTGTGATAACAGTGTTTCAAAATTGCTCAATCAAAAGAAAGTTCGACTCTGTGAGATGAATGCACATATCTAAAAGAAGTTTTGCAGAATGCTTCTTTGTAGTTTTTATGTGAAGGTATTTCCTTTTTCACCATCCGCCTCAAAGTGCTCCAAATGTCCACTTGCAGATCCTACATAGAGAGTGTTTCAAAACTGCTCAATCCAGAGAAAGGTTTAAATTTGTGAGATGAATGCACAGATTAGAAAGAAGTTTCGCAGAATGCTGCTGTGTAGGTTGTATGTGCAGATATTTCCTTTTTCATCAGAGTCCAGAAATAGCTCCAAATGTCCACTTGCAGATTCTACAAAAAGAGTGTTTCAAAACTGCTCAATCAAAAGAAACTTTTAACTCTGAGTGAGGAATGCACACAAATGAAGGGAGTTTGTCAGAATGCTTCTGTGTAGTTTCTATTTGGAGATATTTCCTTTTTCACCATAGGCCTCCAAGTGCTCCAAATGTCCACTTGCAGATTCTACAAAACGTGTGATTCAAACCTACTCAATCAAAAGAAAAGTTCACCTCTGTGAAATGAATGCACAGATCAGGAAGAGGTTTCAAAAAATGCTTCTGTGTAGTTTTTATGCGCAGATATTTCCTTTTCCATGACAGGCTGCAGAGCTCTCCAAATATCCAATGGCAAATTCTTCAAAAAGGGTGTTTCAAATCTGCTCAATCAAAAGAAATGTTCAACTCTGTGAGATGAATGCACAGATCAGAAAGAAATTTCACAGAATCCTTCTGTGTTGTTTTTATGTGAAGGTATTTCCTTTTTCACCATAGGCCTCAAAGCACTCCAAATGTCCACTTGCAGATTCTACAAAAAGAGTGTTTCAAAACTGTTCAATCAGAAGAAAGTTTTAACTCTGAATGAGGAATGCACACATAGAAATGGAGTTTGTCAGAATGCTTCTCTGTAGTTTTCATGTTTAAATATTTCCTTTTTCACCATTGGCTTCAAAGCCCTACAAATGTCCACCTGCAGATTCTACAAAAGAGTGTTTCAATACTGCTCAATTAAAAAAAAGTTTCAACTCCGTGAGATGAATGCAGAGATCAGAAAGTAGTTTCACAGAATGCTTCTGTGTAGTTTTTATGTGGAGATATTTCCTTTTTCACAATAGGTCTCTAAGCGCTCCAAATGTCCACTTGCTGATTCTACAAAAAGAGTGTTGCAAAACGACTCAATCAAAGGAAAGTTTCAGCTCTGTGCAATGAATGCACAGATCAGAAAGAAGTTCCACAGAATCCTTCTGTGTAGTTTTTATTTGAATATATTTCCTTATTCACCAAAGGCATCAAAGCACTCCAAATGTCCACTTGCAGATGCTACAAAAAGAGTGTTTCAAAACTATTCAATCAGAAGAAAGTTTTAACTCTGAGTGAGGAATGCACACATAACAACAGAGTTTGTCAGAATGCTTCTGTGTAGTGTTCCTGTTTAGATATTTCCTTTTTCACCATAGCCCTCAAAGTCCTCCAAATGTCCACTTCCAGGTTCTACAAAAAGAGTGTTTCAATACTGCTCAATCAAAAGAAAGTTTCAACTCTGTGAGATGAATGCACAGATCTGAAAGTAGTTTTGCAGAACGCTTCTGAGTAGTTTTTATGTGAAGATATTTACTTTTTCACCATAGGCCTCAAAGCTCTCCTAATGTCCAATTGCCGATTGTACAAAAAGAGAGTTGCAAAACTGCTCAATCGAAACATACTTTCAGCTCTGTGAGATGAATGGACAGGTCAGAAAGAAGTTTCACATTATTCTTCTGTGTAGTTTTTATGTTTAGATATATCCTTTATCACCATTGGCCACAAAGTGCTCCAAATGTCCACTTCCAGATTCTACAAAAAGAGAGTTTCAAAACTGTTCAATGAAAAGTAAGTTTCAACTCTGTGTGATGAATGCACAGATCAGAAAGAAGTTTCACAGAATGCTTCTGTGTAGTTTTTATGTGAAGATACTGCCTTTTTCACCCTAGGCCTCAAAGTGCTCTAAATGTTCACTTGGAGAATCTACAGAAAGAGTGTTTCAAAACTGCTCAATCAAAAGAAACGCTCAACTCTGTGATATGAATGCACAGATCAGTAGGAAATTTCGCAGAATGCTTATGTGTAGTTTTTATGTGCAGATATTTCCTTTCTCACCATAGGCCTCAAAGCGCTCCAAATATCCACTTGCAGATTCTACAAAAAGAGTGTTTCAAAACTGCTCTATAAAAAGAAAGGTTCAAATCTGTGAGAGGAATGCACAGATCAGGAAGAAGGTTTGCAGAATGCTTCTGTGTAGTTTTTATTTGCAGACATTAACTTTTTCAACACAGGCCTCAAAGCACTCCAAATGTCCACTTGCAGATATTTCAAAAAGAGTGTTTCAAAACTGCCCAATCAAAAGAAAGTTTTAACTCTGAGTAAGGAATGCACATATAACAACGGAGTTTTTCAGAATGCTTCTGTGTGGTTTTTATTTGAAGATATTCCCTTTTTCACCATAGGCCTCAAAGCACTCCAAATATCCACTTGCATATTCTGCCAACAGAGTGTTTCAAAACTGCTCTATCAAAAGAAAAGTTCAACTCTGTGAGACAAATGCACAGATCAGAAAGAAATTTCGCAGAAAGCTTCTCTGTAGTTTTTATGTGTAGGTATTTCCTTTTTCATCATAGGCCTCAAAGCGTTTCAAATGTCCACTTGCAGATTCTAAAAAAAGACTGTTTCAAAACTGCTGAATGAAAAGAAAGTTCTAACTCTGAGTGTGGAATGCACACATAACAAGGGTGTTTGTCAGAATCCTTCTGTGTAGTTTTTATGTGGAGGTATTTCCTCTTCCACCATTGGAATCAAAGCACTCCTAATGTCCACTTGTAGATTCTCCAAAAAGAGTGCTTCAAAACTGCTCAATCTTAAGAAAGTTTTAACTCTGAATGAGGAATGTACACATAACAAAGTAATTTTTCAGAATGCTTCTTTGTAGTTTTTATGTGAATATATTACCTTTTTCACCATAGGCCTCAAAGCTCTCCAAATGTCCACTTGCAGATTCTACAAAAAGTGTGTTTCAAAACGGCTCAATCAAAAGAAAGCTTCAACTCCTTGAGATGAAAGCACAGATCAGAAAGGTGTTTCACAGAATGCTTCTGTGTAGTTTTTATTTTTAGATATTTCCTTTTTCATCATAGGCCTCAAAGCGCTCCTGATGTCCACGTGCAGATTCTACAAAAAGAGGGTTTCAAAACTGCTCAATCAAAAGAAAAGTTTAACTCTTTAAGATGAAAGCACAGATCAGAAAGAAGTTTCGCAGAATGCTTCTATGTAGGTTTTATGTGCAGATATTTCCTTTTTCACCATAGGCCTGAAAGTGCTCCAAATGTCCACTTGCAGATTCTGTAAAAAGGGTGTTTCAAAACTGCTCAATCAACAGATAGTTTCAACTCTGTGAGGTGAATGCACAGATGAGAAAGACGTTTCACAGAATGCTTCTGTGTAGTTTTTATGTGCAGATATTTCATTTTTCACCATAGACCAGAAAGCACTCCAAATGTCCAGCTGCAGATTCAACAAAAAGAGTGATTCAAAACTGCTTAGTTGAAAGAAAGTTTTAACTCTCAGTGAGGAATGAACACATAACAAAGTAGTTTGTCAGAATGCTTCTGTGTAGTTTTTATGTGGAGAAACTTCCTTTTGCTACATAGACCTGAAAGCACTCCAAATGTCCAACTGCAGATTCTACAAAAAGAGGTTTTCAAAGCTGCTCAATCAAAAGAAAGTCTCAACTCTGAGTGAGGAATGCACACACAACAAGGGAGTTTGTTGGAATGCTTCTGTGTAGTTTTTATATGCAGATATTTCCGTTTTCACCATAGGCCTGAAAGCGCTTCAAATGTCCAGTTGCAGATTCTACAAAAAGAGTGTTTCAAAACTGCTCAATGAAAACAAGGTTTTAACTCTGATTGAGGAATGCACACATAACAAAGAAGTTTTTCAGAATGTTTCTGTGTAGTTTTTATGTGCAGACATTTATTTTTCACCCAAGGCTTGATAGCACTCCAAATGTCCAGTTGCATATTCTACAAAATGAGTGTTTCAAAACTACTCAATCAAAAGAAAGTTTTAACTCTGAGTGCAGAATGCACACATAACAAGGAAGTTTGTAATAATGCTTCTGTGTAGTTTTTATGTGGACATATTTCCTTTTTGTACATAGATCTCAAAGCACTCCAGATGTCCACTTGCAGATTATACAGAAACAGTGTTTCAAAACTGCTCATTCAAAAGAAAGGTTCAACTCAGTGAGATGAATGCACAGAACTGAAAGAAGTTTTGCAGAATGCTTCTGTGTAGTTTTTTGTGAAGATATTGCCTTTTTCACCATAGGCCTCAAAGCGCTCCAAATGTCTACTTGCAGATTCTACAAAAAGAATATTTCAAAACTGCACAATCAAAAGAAATGTTCAACTCAGTGAGATGAATGCACAGATCAGAAAGAAGTTTCACTGAATGCTTCTGTGTAGTTTTTATGTGAAGATATTTCCTTTTCCACTATAGGCCACCGAGTTCTCCAAATATCCAATGGTAGATTACACAAAAGGAGTTTTTCAAAACTGCTCAATCAAAAGAAAGGTTAAACTCTGAGTGAGGAATGCACACATAACATGGGAGTTTGTTTGAATTCTTCTTTGCAGTTTTTTTGTGAGGATATTATCTTTTTCACCATAGGCCTCAAAGTGCTCCAAATGTCCACTTGTAGATTCTACAAAAAGAGGGGTTCAAAACTGCTCAATCAAAAGAAAGGTTGAACTCCTTGCAATGAATGCACAGATCAGAAAGAAGTTTCACAGAATGCTTCTGTGTAATTTTATTTTAAGATATTTCCTTTTTCACCATAGGTCTCAAAGCACTCAAAATGTCCACTTGCATATTCTACAAAAAGAGTGTTTCAAAACTGCTTAAACAAAAGAAAGGTTCAACTCTGTGAGATGAATGCACAGATCAGAAAGAAGTTTCACAGAATGCTTCTGTGTAGTTTCTATGTAAAGATATTTCCTTTTCCACTATAGGCCGCAGAGCTCTCCAAATATCCAATGGTAGATACTATAAAAAGTGTGTTTCAAAACTGCTCAATCAAAAGAAAGTTTAAACTCTGAGTGAGAAATTCACTCATAACAAGGAAGTTTGTCAGAATGATTTTGTGTAGTTTTTTGTGGAGATATTTCCTTTCTCACCATAGGCTTCCATGCACTCAAAATGTCCACATCCAGATTCTACAAAAAGACTGTTTCAAAACTGCACAATCAAAAGAAAGATTCAACTGTGTGAGATGAATGCACATATCAGAAAGAAGTTTCTCAGAATGCTACTGTGTAGTTTTTATGTGAAGATATTTCTTTTTTCACCATAGGCCTCAAAGCGATCTAAATGTCCACTTGCAGATTCTACAAAAAGAGTGTTTCAAAACTGTCCAATGAAAAGAAAGGTTTAACTCTGAGTGAGGAATGCACACATGACAAAGGAGTGTGTCAGAATGCTTCTGTGTAGTTTTTATGTGGAGATATTTCCACCGTGGGACTCAGAGCGCTCCAAATATCCACTTGTAGATTCCACAAAAAGAGTGTTTCAAAACTGCTCCATCAAAAGAAAGTTTTGACTCTGAGTGAGGAATGCACACATAACAAGGGAGTATGGCAGAATGCTTCTGTATAGTTTTTATTTTAAGATATTTCCTTTTTCACCATAGGTCTCAAAGTGCTCCAAATGTCCAATTGCAGATTCTACAAAAACAGTGTTTCCAAACTTCTCAATCAAAAGAAAGATTCAATTCTGTGAGATGAATGTACAGATCAGAAAGAAGTTTCGCAGAATGCTTCTGTGTAATTTTTATGTGCACATATTTCCTTTTTCACCAAAGGCCTGAAAGCGCTCCCAATGTCCAGTTGCAGAGTCTACAAAAAGAGTGTTTCAAAACTGCTCAATGAAAAGAAAGTTTAATTTCAGAGTGAGGAATGCACACATAACAAGGGAGTTTGTCAGAATGCTTCTGTGAAGTTTTTATGTGCAGATATTTCGTTTTTCACCATAGGCCTGAAAGCTCTCCAACTGTCCATTTGCTGATTCTACAAAAAGAGTGTTTCAAAACTGCTCAATCAAAAGAAAGTTTAACTCTGAGTGAGGAATGCACACATAACAAGGTAGTTTGCCAGAATGCTTTTGTGTAGTTTTTATGTGGAGATATTTCCTTTTTCAACAACAACCCCAAAGCGCTCCAAATGTCCACTTGCAGATTTTACAAAAAGAGTGTTTCAAAACTGCTCAATTAAAAGAAAGTTTCAACTCTGACTGAGTAATGCACACATAACAAGGTAGTGTGTCTGAATGCTTCTGTGTAGTTTTATATGAAGATATTACCTTTTACACCATAGGCCTCAAAGCGCTCCAAATGTCCACTTGCAGATTCTACAATAAGAGTGTTTCAAAACAGTTCAATCAAAAGAAATTTTCAACTCTGTCATATGAATGCACAGATCAGAAAGAAGTTTCACAGAAAGCTTCTGTGTAGTTTTTATGTGAAGATATTTCCTTTTTCACCCTAGGCCTCAAAGCGCTGCAAATGTCCACTTACAGATTCTTCAAAAAGAGGTTTCAAAATTGCCCAATCAAAATAAAGTTTTAACTCTGAGTGAGGAATGCACACATAACAAGGGAGTTTGTCAGAATCCTTCTGTGTAGTTTTTATGTGCAGATATTTCCTTTTCCACCATAGGACTCAAAGCGCTCCAAATGTCCACTTGCAGATTTTACAAAAAGAGTGTTTCAAAACTGCTCAATCAAAAGAAAGTTTAAACTCTGAGTGAGGAATGCACACATAACAAGGGAGTTTGTCAGAATGCTTCTGTGTGGTTCTTATGTGAAGATATTACCTTTTTCACCATAGGCATCAAAGTGCTCCGAATGTTCACTTGCAGATTCTACAATAAGAGTGTTTCAAAACCCCTCAGTCAAAAGAAAGGGTCAACTCCATGAGATCAATGCACAGATCAGAATGATGTTTCACAGAAGGCTTCTGTGAAGTTTATATGTGGAGATATTTCCATTTTCATCATTGGCGTCAAAGCGCTCCAAATGTCCACTTGCAGATTCTACAAAAAGTGTGTTTCAAAACTGCTCAATCAAAAGTAAGTTTTAATTCTGAGTGAGGAATGAATAAATAACAAGGAAGTTTGTCAGAATGCTTCTGTGTAGTTTTTATGTGGATATATTTCCTTTTTCTACATAGACCTCAAAGAGCTCCAAATGTCCCCTTGCAGATTCTACAAAAAGAGTGTTTAAAAACTGCTCAATAAAAAGAAATGTTCAACTTTGTGAGATGAATGCACAGATCAGAAAGAAGTTCCGCAGAATGCTTCTGTGTTGTTTTTATGTGAAGATATTTCCTTTTACACTACAGGCCACAGAGCTCTCCAAATATCCAATGGCAGATTCTACAAAAAGAGTGTTTCAGAACTGCTCAGTCAAATGAAAGGTTCAACCCTGAGTGAGGAATGCACACATAACAATGAAGTTTGTCAGAATGATTCTGTGTAGTTTTTTTTGGAGATATTTCCTTTTGCACCATAGGCCTCCATGCGTTCACAATATCCACTAGCAAATTCTACAAAAAGAGTGTTTCAAAATTGCTCAGTCAAAAGAAAGGTTCAACTCTGTGAGATGAATGCACAGATCAAAAAGATGTTTCATAGAATGCTGCTGTGTAGTTTTTATGTGCAGATATTTCCTTTATCACCATAGGCCTGAAAGTGCTCCAAATATCCACATGCAGATTCTACAGAAAGAGTGTTTCAAAACAACTCAATCTAAAGAAAGGTTCAACTCCGTGAGATGAATGCACAGATCAGAAAGAAGTTTCACAGAATGCTTCTTTGTAGTTTTTATGTGAAGATATTATGTTTCTCACCATTGGCCTCAAAGTGCTCCAACTGTCCCCTTGCAGATCCTACAAAAAGAGTGTTTCAAAACTGTTCAATCAAAAGAAAGTTTTAACTCTGAGTGAGGGATGCACACATAACAAAGGAGTTTGTCAGAATGATTCTGTGTAGTTCTTATGTGCAGATATTTCCTTTTTCAACCTAGGCCTGAATTCGCTCCAAATGTCCAGTTGCATATTCTTAAAAATGAGTGTTTCAAGACTGCTAAATCAAAAGAAAGTTTTAACTAAGAGTGAGGACTGCACACATAAAAAGGGAGAGTGTCAGAATGCTTCTGTGTAGTTTTTATGTGGAGATGTTTCTTTTTCTACATAGATTTCAAAGTGCTCCAGATATCCACTTGCAAATTCTACAAAAAGAGTGTCTCAAAAGTGCTCAGTCAAACAAAGATTCAATTCTGTGAGATGAATGCACAGATCAGAGAGAAGTTTTGTAGAATTCTTCTGCTTAGTTTTTAGGTGAAGATATTTCCTTTTTCGCCATAGGCCTCAATGCAATCCACATGTCCACTTGCAGAATCTACAAAAAGAGTGTTTCAAAACTGCTCAATGAAAAGAAAGTTTTATCTCTCAGTGAGGAATGCACACATAACAAGGGAGTTTCGCAGAATGCTTCTGTGTAGTTTTTATTTTAACATATTTCCTTTTTCAACACAGGCCTCAAAGCACTCCAAATGTCCACTTCCATATTCTACGAAAAGAGTGTTCCAAAACTGCTCAATCAAAAGAAAGGTTCAAGTCCGTGATATAAATGCACAGATGAGAAAGAAGTTTCGCAGAATGCTTCTGTGTAGTTTTTATGTGCAGATAATTCCTTTTTCACCATAGGCCTGAAAGCACTCCAAATGTCCAGTTGCAGATTCTACAAAAAGAGTGTTTCAAAACTGCTCAATGTAAAGAAAGTTTTACCTCTGAGTGAGGAATGCACACATAACAAGGGAGTTTGTCAGAATACTTCTGTGTAGTTTTTTTGTGCAGATATTTCCTTTTTCACCATAGGCCTGAAAGCGTTCCAAATGTCCAGTTGCAGATTCTACAAAAACAGTGTTTCAAAGCTGCTCAATGAAAAGAAAGTTTTATCTCTGAGTAAGGAATGCACACATAACAAGGAAGTTTGTCAGAATGCTTCTGTGTAGTTTTTATGTGGAGATATTTCCTTTTTCTAACTAGACCTCAAAGTGCTCCAAATGTCCACTTGCAGATTCTACAGAAAGAGTGTCTGAAAACTGCTCAACCAAAAGAAAGGTTTAACTCCCTGTGATAAATGCACAGATCTGAAAGAAGTTTTGCGGAATGCTTCTGTGTAGTTTTTGATTGAAGATATTGCCTTTTTCACCATAGGCCTCAAAGCGTTCCAAATGTCTACTTGCTGATTCTGCAGAAAGAGTGTTTCAAAACTGCTCAAACAAAAGAAAGTTTCAACTCTGTGAGATGAATGCACAGATCAGAAAGAAGTTTCACAGAATGCTTCTGTGTAGTTATAATGTGCAGATATTTGCTTTTTCACCATAGGCCTGAAAGCGCTCCAAATGTCCACTTGCAGATTCCACAAAAAGAATGTTTCAAAGCTGCTCAATCAAAAGATAGGTTCAACTCTGTGAGGTGAATGCATAGATGAGAAAGAAATTTCACAGAATAATTCTGTGTAGTTTTTATGTGCAGATATTTCCTTTTTCACCATAGGCCTGAAAGCACTCCAAATGTCCACTTGCAGATTCTACCAAAAAAGTATTTCAAAACTGCTCAATCAAAAGAAAGTTTTGACTTTGAGTGAGGAATGCACACATAACAAGGGAGTTTGTTAGAATGCCTCTTTGTAGTTTTTATGTGGAGATATTTCTTTTTTCCACATAGACCTCAAATTGCTCCAAATGTCCCCTTGCAGATTCTACAAAAAGAGTGTTTCAAAACTGCCCAATCACAAAAAAGTTGCAACTCTGAGTGAGGAATGTACATATAGCAAGGGAGTTTGTCAGAATGCTTCTGTGTAGTTCTTATGTGAAGATATAACCTTTTACACCATAGGCCTCAATGCACTCCAAATTTCCACTTGCAGATTCTACAAAAGGAGGGTTTCAAAACAGCTCAATCAAAAGAAATGTTCAACTCCATGAGATGAATGCATAGATCTGAAAGGAGTTTCACAGAATGCTTCTGTGTAGTTTTTATGTGAAGATATTTCCTTTTTCACCATATGCCTCAAAGCGCTCCAAATGTCCACTTGCAGATTCTACAAAGAGAGTGTTTCAAAACTGTTCAATCAAAAGAAAGTTTTAACTCTGAGTGAGGAATGCACACATAACAAGGGAGTTTGTTGGAATGCTTCTGCGTAGTTTTTAGGGGCACATATTTCCTTTCTCACCATTGGCCTGAAAGCACTCCAAATGTCCAGGTGCATATTCTACAAAAAGAGTGTTTCAAAACTGCTCAATCAAAAGAAAGTTTTAACTGAGAGTGAGGAATGCACACATAAAAAGAGAGTTTGTCAGAATGCTTCGGTGTAGTTTTTATGAGGGGATATTTTCTTTTTCTATGTAGACCACAAAGTGCTCCAAATATCCACTTGCAGATTCTACAAACAGAGTGTTTCAAAACTGCTCAATCAAACAAAGATTCAACTCTCTGTGATGAATGCACAGATCAGAAAGAAGTTTTGCAGAATGCGTCTGTGTAGTTTTTATGTGGAGATACTTCCTTTTCCACCATAGGACTCAATGTGCTCCAAATGTCCACTTGCAGATTCTACAAAAAGTGTGCTTGAAAACTGCTCAATCAAAAGAAAGTTTTAATTCTGAGTGAGTAATGCATACATAATAAGGGAGTTTGTCAGAATGCTACTGTGTAGTTCTTATTTCCTGATATTACATTTTTCACCATAGACCTGAAAGCGCATGAAATGTTCACTTGCAGATTCTTCAAAAAGAGTGTTTCAAAACAGCTCAATCAAAAGAAAGGTTCAACTCTGCGAGATCAATGCACAGATCGGAAAGAAGTTTCACAGAATGCTTCTGTGTAGTTTTTATGTGAAGATATTTCCTTTTTCACCATAGGCCTGAAAATGCTCCAAATGTCCAGTTGCAGATTCTACAAAAAGAGTGTTTCAAAACTGCTAAATCAAAAAAAATTTTTAACTCTGAGTGAGGAATGCACACATTACAAGGAAGTTTGTCATAATGCTTCTGTGTAGTTTTTATGTGGAGATATTTCCTTTTTCTACATAGACCTCAAAGCACTCCAAATGTCCACTTGCAGATTCTACAAAAAGAGATTTTCACACTGATCAATGAAAATAAAATTTTAACTCTGAGTGAGGAATGCATTCATAACAAGGGAGTTTGTCAGAATGCTTCTATGTAGTTTTTATGTGGAGATATTTCTTTTTCACCCCATAGGCCTCAAAGTGCTCCAAATGTCCACTTGCAGATTCTACAAAAAGAGTGTTTCAAAACTGTTCAATCAAAAGGAAGGTTCAACTCTGTGAGATGAACGTACAGGTCAGAAAGAAATTTTGCAGAATGCTTCTGCATAGTTTTTATGTGCAGATATTTCCTTCATCACCATAGGCCTGAAAGCACTCCAAATATCCACTTGCAGATTCTGCAAAAAGAGGGTTTCAAAACTGCCCAATCAAATGATAGGTTCATCTCTGTGAGTTGAATGCACAGATGAGAAAGAAGTTTCACAGAATGTTTCTGTGTAGTTTTTTTTTTTTTTTTTTTTTTTGAGACGGAGTCTTGCTCTGTCGCCCAGGCTGGAGTGCAGTGGCGCGATCTCGGCTCACTGCAACCTCCGCCTCCCGGGCTCACGCCATTCCTCTGCCTCAGCCTCTCCGAGTAGCTGGGACTACAGGCGCCCGCCACCACGCCCGGCTAATTTTTTGTATTTTTGGTAGAGACGGGGTTTCACCGTGGTCTTGATCTCCTGACCTCGTGATCCGCCCGCCTCGGCCTCCCAAAGTGCTGGGATTACAAGCGTGAGCCACCGCGCCCGGCCGTGCAGCTATTTCCTTTTTCACCATAGGCCTGAAGGTACTCTAAATGTCCAGAGGCAGATTCTACAAAAAGAGTGTTTCAAAACTGCTCAATGACAAGAAAGTTTTAACTCTGAGTGCGGAATGCACACAAAACAAGAGAGTTGGTCAGAATGCTTCTGTGTAGTTTTTATATTCAGATATTTCATTTTTCACCATAGGCCTGAAAGTGCTCCAAACGTCCCATTGCAGATTCTACAAAAAGAGTGTTTCAAAACTGCTCAATCAAAAGAAAGTTTTATCTCTGAGTGAGGAATGCACACATAACAAGGAAGTTTGTCAGAATGCTTCTGTGTAGTTTTTATGTGGAGATATTTCCATTTTCTACATAGACATCAAAGCTCTCCAAATGTCCACTTGCAGATTCTACAGAAAGAGTGTTTCAAAACTGCTCAATCACAAGAAAGGTTCAACTCTGTGAGATGAGCACACAGATCTGAAAGAAGTTTTGCAGAAAGCTTCTGTGTAGTTTTTGTGTGAAGATACTGCCTTTTTCACCATAAGCCTGAAAGCACTCCAAATGTCCACTTGCAGATACTACAAAAAGAGTGTTTTAAAACTGCTCAATCAAAAGATAGTTTCAACTCTGTGAGGTGAATGCGCAAATGAGAAAGAAGTTTTGCAGAATGCTTCTGTGTAGTTCTATGTGCAGATATTTCCTTTTCCACCATAGGCCTGTTAGCGCTCCAAATGTCCACTTGCAGATTCTACAAAAAGAGTGTTTCAAAACTGCTTATTCAAAAGAAAGTTTTAACTCTGAGTGAGGAATGCACACATAACAAGGGAGTTTCCCAGAATGCTACTGTGTAGTTTTTATGTGGAGATATTTCCTTTTTCTACATAGACCTCAGAGTGTCCCATAGGCCTCAATGCTCTCCAAATGTCCACTTACAGATTCTACAAAGAGAGTGTATCAACACTGCTCAGTCCAAAGAAAGGTTGAACTCTGTTTGATCAATGCACAGATCAGAAAGAAGTTTCACTGAATGCTTCTGTATAGTTTTTGTTAGAAGATATTTCGTTTCTCACCATAGGCCACAAAGCGCTCCAAATGTCCACTTGCAGATTCTACAAAAAGAGTGATTCGAAACTGCTCACTCAAAGGATAGGTTCATCTCTGTAAAATTAATGCACAGAACAGAAATAAGTTTCACAGAATCCTTCTGTGTAGTTTTCATGGGATGATATTTCGTTTTTCACCATAGGCCTCAATGCTCTTCAAACATCCACTTGCAGATTCTACAAAAGGAGTGTTTCATAACTGCTCATTCAAAAGAAAGGTTCAACTCGGTTAGATGAATTCACAGATCAGAAAGAAGTTTCACAGAATGCTTCTGTGTAGATTTTATTTGAAGATATTTCCTTTTCCACCATAGGCCTCAAATCGCTCCAAATGTCGACTTGCAGATTCTACAAAAAGAGTTTTCAAAACTGCTCAATCAAAAGAAAGGTTCTTTTCTGTGAGATGAATGCACAGAACAGAAAGAAGTTGAACAGAATGCTTTTGGGTAGTTTTTATGGGAGTATATTTCGTTTTTCACCATAGGCCTCAAAGCTCTACAAATGTCCACTTACACATTCTAGGAAAAGAGTGGTTCAAAACTGCTCAGTCAAAAAAAATGTTCAACTCTGTTAGATGAATGCACAGATCAGAAAGAAGTTACAGAGAATGCTTCTGTGTAGTTTTTATTTGAAGATGCTTCCTTTTCCACATAAGCCTCAATGCTCTCCAAATGTCCACTTGCAGATTCTACAAAAAGAGTGTTTGAAAACTACTCAGTCAAAAGAAATGATCTACTCTGTTTGTTGAAGGCACATATCAGAAACAAGTTTCGCAGAATGCTTCTGTGTGGTTTCTATTTGAACACATTTCCTTTTTCATCTTACGCCTCAAAGCGCTCCAAATGTCCACTTCCAGATTCTACAAATGGAGGGTTTCAAAACTGCTCAATCAAAATAAAGGTTCTTCTCTGTGAGATGAACGCACAGAACAGAAAGAACTTTAACAGAATGCTTCTGGGTAGTTTTTGTGGGAAGATATTTCGTTTTTCACCATAGGCCTCAATGCTCTCCAAATGTCCACTTACATATTCTACAAAAAGAGTTTTTCAACACTGCTCAGTCAAAAGAAAGGTTGAACTCTGTTTGATGAATGGACAGATCAGAAAGATGTTTCATTGAATGCTTCTGTATAGTTTTTGTTGGAAGATATTTTGTTTCTCACTATAGGCCACAAAGCGCTCCAAATGTCCACTTGCAGATTCTACAAAAAGTGTGCTTCAAAACTGCTCAATCGAAGGTTAAGTTCATCTCTGTAAAATGAATGCACAGAACAGAAAGAAGTTTCACAGAATCCTTCTGTGTAGTTTTCATGGCATGATATTTCCTTTTTCACCATAGGCCTCAATGCTCTTCAAACATCCACTAGCAGATTCTACAAAAAG